>NC_055967.1:17035138-17137638 GCF_018492685.1 Alosa sapidissima
ACGTGGAGCATGATGAGAACATGGGCACTATGTAAGAGAACAAGAGCAACGTGGCAGCATCATGTCATGTGTGTTCCACAGTCACATGTGTACAGCAGGTTAATTACTCTCCTGTGCAACTCAAAGGGGCTCAGCATGTGACACACACACATACACACACATACACACACACACACACACACACACACACACACACACACAAACACACTCAGGGGCTCAGTATGTGAAATTAACAATAAATCTCTTCGGGCTCTAGAGACAAAAGAAGCAGCTGGATGTAAAGGGGCATGCAGTATGTGCCTGAGGATCCGCTAGGCGGGCACTGCCTTTGGGGAATGTGTTTGGACTGCGGTGAGGTGTGTGTGTGTGGGGGGGGGGGGGGGGAGGGCAGGTATGTGCGCTGCACCAGCCCCAGCCTCCCATTGTGTTCCCTCTGTGACTATCAGGGCACACATCTGGACAGCTTTAGTCAAGGAAGCCTATAAAACACGCTAACGCTAAACACGCTAACATCCCAGACAGCAACAGAGAGGAGGGGGGAGGGGGAGGGAGGGGGCATCTCTCTGGCCCGGATGTGGCTCACTTGCAGCCTGGATTGCACCAACTCACGCCAGTTCTGAGCCAGATCAGTTTCAGACACAGCTGCTCTCTAGACAAGCCTCTCGGGCATGTTCTGGAGGCTGATTAGGGGCCGCACACACAGACACAAACACACACACACACAGGGACACACACACCTCTCCGGCATGTTCTGGAGGCTGATTAGGGGCCGCTTCAGATTTGCTTCTCATCAGTGTGTTGCACCATCTGCCATTTATTTGAGTTTGCACTAAATTAGCTATTTTCTTAATTTGCCCTCTCCCCCTGTGTTTTTGCAAGCATGTTTATGATGGAGGGAGGGGAGGGAAGGGCACGGAGGAGTGCTTTGGCTAGGCTGGGCTGGGCTGGCTATTTACGCTTCCTACATTTGTTGTGACAGACAGTGTTGTGTGGATTGGGAGAAAGGGATTTTACCTGACAGAAGATGACTTGAGAGAGAAGTTAGAGAGAGAAAGAGAGAGAGAGAGAGAGAGAGAGAGAGAGAGAGTTTGCAGGATAGTAGGCTACCTCTCTACACATGTGCATCAGCAAGTGTTCCCTTATCCCCTTTCATTTTCTATTAGTGACCCAGGCCACTAATACGAAACATGCAAGAGGAAAGTGCATAAACATTCTTCTCTCTCCCTCTCTCCTCTCTCTTTCTCTGTGTCTTGACAGAGACAAACCTTATAAATATGGCCACTCAGCATTCACTGTTGCCAGAGCTTTGATGAGCTTTTATGTTTTTTGTTTTGTTTTGTTTTACTTACTTTTGATTTAGTCTGCTCACAAGGAAAACAAACTTCTGCCTTCAAGTCATGTTTGAACTTAGTGAAATGACATGTCATCCTGAAACAGAATATCAATCTGCCTTCAAACCGCTAAATAAATTCCTTTTCAAACATGTGCAACCTCAAAGAATGGTTGACTGTTTTATGAGGAGACTAACGCCATGAAATCCATTTGTTACAAATTAGGCTTCCTGGTTCCTATAAAGCTGGCACCTGCCAGTTCAAAGGTTCTAGATGCAGGTGAGAACAGCAGAGGCAGGTGGGGTGTTGGGTGATTAAAAGAAGTTTTGTTGATCATTTTTAATTATGTACTGGTGTATAAACATACATAGGCCTAATGTAACTCACACGAATTGCTATGATTTATTAGCAGTAAAATAAAGATTCAGACAAAAGGGATAACTACACTACACGGCACAGACAATGAAACTGAAATAAGCTGAAACACATTGATTAATAAAGCTAAACATAAAAAATAGTGACTCGTCGGATATGCATATTAGCCTATATATTAGGCCACTGCACGGAACCAGACCCGTAGGCTACGGCTCTGCACGGAACTATTCCAAGCTCATCACTCAAAGCTCTCTCAAAATTAACCACACGGGGGCGCACAATCTCTGTTTGGCTCTTGGCGAAAAGGAAGAGCGGTTTTCTCAAACAGGAAGTTGGTTGGTTGCGCCTAACTTACGTTTCACTCGTGACGTCTATGCTGCTACCTCCTGTGAAAGTGTGTTGTTTGTACTGCAAGAGTGATGCGATCTCTAAATCTGCCCTTATTTATAACAGTGCAGCTTCGCCAGTCTGTTCACTTTAAGACGTAGTGTACACTTTGTTCACGTACGTATGCAATGAAAATGTATTAATACCATTATCCGTTAAGTGGTGTGGCTAGCTCAGCTAGCTAGCTATCTCAGCAGTAGATAGACAGGCATGTTGACAATGCAGACCTAAGCACGAAACCTTGTGTCGCAGACTTGTTCACGTTTGACAGTTTTGGAGTTTGAGGTAATGGCCTTTTATTTGGAGGCAAAACGACACCCAGGCAATGTATATGTTTGAAATGCTATGCAAAATTATGATCTCCGTAAAATGTGTCTCCTTGATTGTCAAACAGCTGATATCTGACTGACATATTGTGATTATTGGGTGCAAGTCATAGTATTCTTGAGCCCATCAGTGCAACGACGTACATTAAATGCGTTTTTAACGACCGTTCCCGTCTCTGCATTTCAATCGTTTTGGAATTTACTTCTATGTCAGTAGGCTACATCTCCCCCCTACGCACCACGGGTAGCGTTAGCTGCCCCACACACTGTGCTCGAATGTGTGGGCAACATTACATTAATCACGACTTATCGGTCAAAGACGATCATTGCAGCCGTTTCACAGCGCAACTTTGTGCGGTGTTTTTAATGACAGTGACGTTCTTTCTGTAGGAATGCGGTAGGGCCCTCCCGAGACCATGCTTAGCCGTCTGCAGGAGCTGAAGAAGGAAGAGGAGACTCTTCTGAAAATCAAGGGGATGTTGCAAGATCAGCTCAACAGACTCAAGGTAGCACCTGACACCTCATCATAAACGTGCTGCTGTTGCTCTGTACTTCACACACATTTAGTTGTGGTACTACTTTAAGGTATGTAGCCTGCAGGACAAATCTCATGTACTGCCGACTCAGTTGGTTTGTATGCATGTAGACAAAAGTGCTATACGTTTGTCAAACTTGATACGAACTCCTGGAAGGATCGAGTCTTTTAGCATTTACCACAGGTGTCAGTCAAGCTGACAGATACACTCCTGAAGTGAACTATGACCAATGATGGTGTGTATTGCATCGCATGAGAGCAGTGATGCGTGTGTGTGTGTGTGTGTGTGTGTGTAAGTACAGTGTAACACAGTCCTCTTCTTTCCAGTTTGAAGAAGGAGCACTGAGATCTCTGATCAACGCCCAGAATGCAGAGTGCACAGAGGAGACAGTCTCAGCCCAGGTGAACACTCACACTCAATTTCAGTAGAAAATAACTTTAAGTGGGTGCTGTGACTTGTGATTGTAGGCTACTCCCTGGACATTCTTGGTAATTCTTGTGTAACTGAAAATTGTTGTTTCAATAGATTGTCGAAAGCTGTTAATAGCTGTATGTATGTTAACCTGCATTGAGTTAACTGCTTGGTTCAGGCCAGCTGTCAGGAGGGAGGTTTACCTAACGTTCATACTGCACAGCTATGAAACAGCTGACTATAACCATTACACTCACCATCCTACTTACTCCCAATCAATGACACAGCACCAATGTAAATTGCATTGTGATGACCGCACAGCTCAGCCCTGCACTCGCCCGGACTCGAACCTGCAACCCGCAGCACCTCAGATTGGGAGTTGAGCATGCTAGCAATTGAGCTAAAACCCCAGGGTGTCATAGCTCTCTCACTAGCGCGAGTCTTAAGGTGTCGAGGTTTACCTAACGATCCTGCACAGCTACGGACCAGCTGGCTACCGTTACATAAGCATTAGGCAATTTTGACACCTAAGATATTTATGTGCAGATGCCTCTCACAGGGCATGGGGCAGCCGTGGCCTACTGATTAGCGCTTCGGACTTGTAACCGGAGGGTTGCCGGTTCGAACCCCGGCTGAAGTGTCCTTGAGCAAGGCACCTAACCCCTCACTGCTCCCCGAGCGCCACTGTTGCAGGCAGCTCACTGTGCCACTGTGCTTCATCTCACTGTGTGTTCACTGTGTGCTGAGTGTGTTTCACTAATTCACAGATTGGGATAAATGCAGAGACCAAATTACCCTCACGGGATCAAAAGAGTATATATACTTATACTATACAGGACATGTGGTCCTTGTGTTGTGTTGGCAGGAACTGTGGGGTTGGTAAACTGTCCGTTGTTACAGTGGCTGTTGTTTCTGTGCTGCAGGTGGAAATTAATCCAGATGACGAGGAAGAAATCAACCAGACAGAACTAGTCCTTGGAGCCCCAATAGATCAGAACATGGAGGAAGAGGAGGAAGAGGATGAGGAGGACGAAAATGAAGATGATGACGAAGATGAGGACGAGGATGGTAACAACGAACTTCAGATGATGCTGGGAGTAGGAGTGGAGGAGGATTACGAGGACGATGAGGACTGTTACTGAGCTGCTCCTGCAAACCTGGATGTGATGTGATGTGATGCACCCCTCGTCTCCATGGTGACGTTTATGCTGTAGGATGTAATCAGTCTGTAATGAGAGTAGCTCGTGAGCTCATTGCTAGGAATCACTGTCCTCACATTGTAACTCAAGCCAAGGCTTTCTAATATCATTGGAGTACATGGAAAGTATTGTGGACTTTGGACAGTTTCATGTGCTATTTAGCCGTCAACGTAAAAAATTAAAGTCCTTTTGGTATAGAATTGCATTCAGCCTGAATGTAAGATGTAAGCTACCTTTATTCAGTGCTTCTGTTCTGACTGGTTTGTAAATATTGGGACTTTTTGAGAGCACGCTTAGGTTCAAAAGGTCTTAGTAAACTAAACACAGCAGCTGGTGTATATATTAAACAAGTTGTGAAAAAACATGTTGTTTTTCTGAGCCACTAAGAGATCATCACTGCTACCTTTGCCTTGAAATGACTATAGGTATGATGGTTTGGATATCATAAAGTAACTGAGCACAAAAGAGAAGACATGGAATTATTTTGATGTTTACATTCTTTTGAAACCACATTGTCACTTTAGAGATTGTACATTTTGTTAATGTGACGGTAAAGAAACAGAATATGTTCAATAAATGCGCTTTTGATATTATGCATTGCCATCCTCTCATGTTGACTGGCACAGATTGTAAGAGTGGTGTGGAGTATGTTGGGAAATGGAGGCTGATGGTACTCTCTTCACCATGGTGCTAAATAGCAAAACTGCATCAATCATCTATGTAAAATGGAGGCTGCAAACAGCTTAGCGACATCAACATCTGATCCCAGAGACACAGTAAAGCTGTGGAATACAGTAGTGACTCCTACGAGAATCCACACACAGGACTCCTGTGTGCTCTGGCATGGGTTCAGCATTGATATGCTAAACTGCGGTCACCGTTAGAGCACGGCTCCTTTATCCAGACCCAACCAAATGATGCCCTCCCTGTTGGGCAGTGCCCATGCCAAACACCCCTGTAGCCCCCACCATGCCATGTGCCCTATCTCCACCCAGGTCCAGCAGTTCAGCACTTTCCAAAAGGTCCAAAAACAATGCTGCGGCGCTGGACAAAGCACTCAGAGACCAGTCTGGACATGGGTGGCGCCACACACTGACCCTAACAATGGGGAGGTCATTGATGGATATATACAGCTTTGCATGTGTGCTGGTGCCCATGGAGATGGACAGAGGTGCTCCAGCAACAGCATCCTTCCTCAGTCCCGTCTCTGTGTCTGGGACGCCAGGACAAGGTGGGCCACGTCTCTCTCTCATAGCTCCACAGGAACTTTACCGTATGACCATCTAGTGTTGACTTATGAACTTAATAATAAGTTAAGTATAATCAGTAACAAGTTCATAATAATTTTTTGGTCTTGGTTGCATTGTATTATGCACCCAACATTTCATATAAGAGTAAAAGAATTTACTTAGTTATTTCATAAACTTCACTAATTAAACATTATGTTTAATATTTTTCCCAGTGCTATGTAATATATTCAATTGTGTAATATCTCTTCACAGAATAAGCTGAGTGGACCATAAACAAGGAACAGGTAGAGTATGTCTGTAATTATGATTTTGAAATAAATGTCCCAGTTGTATTTGTTGACAAATCCCTCATGTGGACCTGATGCCAGGTGCAGGTTGAAAGACCAGGTAGCCTACCCTCTGCACCGCATAATCCTTTTCAACTGGTCACGCTCATTGTCACACTCAACACAATCACCTATCAGAACCCCGCAACATTAACTTTGCTTACCGCGTCAAACCTGCGTTTGTAAGAGATCTGTCCACCTTTGCAAAATGAGCTCACAGTCCATTTACCTTCAATGGGAGGGCATTTTGGTGTGGATTGGGGGTCACGAGATACCCACCCCCACCCCATCGTTGTCCACCCCTGACTCTGAATAGAGCTCTGGATGCTTCCATGCGGTGAGGCGACAGCAGGTGCTGTAGTCTCTGCACTGTGGAGCCAGAGAGGTGGATGAGCTGTTTGGCTGGACTATTTTCTCACATTTAATGACATTTGTCACCGGAGCCAATGCAGATTCTGTGAGGTAGGTCTGATGTCCAATTAAAAAGGCTTGTGGAATTGGGAAAATGAGCTGTTTGTGCATGCAAATTTGTTTGTTTTTTAGTGTCAAAAGGATGGCTAAGGCAAAATGATAGTAAAATGAATAAAGCATGCAAGTTGTTAAGTATGTAAAGTATTTTTTTTTTATTGCCAAAGATACCTCATCGGCACACAGTTCCTACGGGGACAAGTTCTGTATGCACATAAGAAAGTTCAGGCAATTTGTGTCTGTACATTGGGCCTTCTATGATATAAATGTAACTTTACGACTAAAGAAACATGTTTACTGTATATTTCCATTTACAGTAGTGATTTGTTCTCATGTTTGTCCACTGGAAACCCCAGCCAGTTCAGCTGTGTCCGGTCTCTGTCCAGTAGCGGTTTCACCCTGTCCTGTCTTTGGGCTGTGTTGTCGTTGCATAGCAGGTAGAGCAGCAGTATGGGGTGGCCCGTTTTGATTCTGTGTTCAGGTGAAAGTTATGTTTGGAACAGAAATACTTCAGATCTTTCATGCACCTCGCCATGGCACACAGGCCAGACATTTCTGCATGTGGTCAGAACTGGTTAGACAGGATTTGGTCAGACAAGGACTATCAAGAATAGCGCTGATGACTAAAGTGATGAATAATGAACATGATTGTAGATGGATAAGATGGTGTAAGTAATCCTAAAAGAACACTGACATGTGTACACTGCACAGTGCAGCTTCCCTTAATAACTTGTCTATGTTGTCTGCCATTTTGGAATAAGGCTATTAAGATATTATCTTTGACTTGTTACGCTGTCGTTCACCTGTCATTTTTGGAGGCTATATTTTGGGGCTATAAAGATTTCTCCCTTTGAATGTTGTCTCTTTTCACCTGTGCCCAGTTGTGTGTGACGCCACCGAGGGAGAGTGAGTGTGCCCGTGACCGTGCCAATCGCTGAGGAGGACTACCATGCTGCCCCGTAGTGCAGTGACCACTTGCCATGTGCTTGTGCTGGTGCTGTGTCTGTCTGCGGCTGAGGACTTCGACTGGACAAAGAACGAGCGCGGCTCCTTCTATTATGGCACTTTTCCAAGTGGTAATGTAACTCCGACTGGGCTAGCACTGAATGAGACACTCTGGCACAGGTTCTGTACCTCTGCCATTTAAGAACATTCAATTATAGCCTCTCAAAGTTTCAAAGATGTCAATTGTTTAGAATGGGCAGTTGGACAGCTTCAGAGTTATTGTTCTTTAAAAAAAATTTTGTTAACCCCACTCACAAATATCTTGTTTTTTGTTAACACCACTCACAAATATCTTGTTTTTTGTTTACATGCAGAATATTTGCTGTGAAATGTATTGCTAGATTGGTAGACATCGTAATAGTCTTGTTCAGGCCATCCCTAAGCCCCTGATTGATTTCACTTGGCGTATACCTAAGGGGCTTGTTTTAATTGGTCAGGATTTTCGTGGGGTGCCGGCAGTTCAGCCTATCAGACCGAAGGAGCCTGGGACAAAGATGGAAAAGGACTGAGTATCTGGGATGTGTTCACCCACAAGAAGGGAAAGATCTTCCTCAACGACACTGGAGACTCTTCCTGTGAGGGTTACTTCAAGTTCAGGGTAGGTGGAGGGAGCCTAATCAGCCCAAAAGCCACATTCTTCTAAATTCTTAATTTATTTATCATTATTGACTGATGGTGTAGAAACCCTGATCGGTTATTTGTTTATTAGATGTGCAATGTAACACACATGTAAATAGATTCAAGTTATTTGCCATAAACATTATCTTTTAACTAATAATGTAGTGTTTATATACTGTAAGTCGCATTGGACAAAAGCGCCTGCCAAATACCGTGAACATAAATAAACATAAACAAAGTAAACAAATGTATGTTTGAAACTAACAAATTCCTGAAACTGTTCCCACTCAGCCACTACTGCTCACACCAACGACCTGTGAACAGCCAGTTTGTCACCCAATCAGATTTCTGCCTGCACTATAACCCCGCCTCTGTTCCGGCCCCACGCAGGATGATGTTGCGCTGATGAAGGAGCTGAAGCTGAACCACTACCGTTTCTCCATCTCCTGGCCCAGGCTCATCCCCACCGGCATCAAGTGTATGCGTCCACACTCATCCTCTGGATCTGAGTACACTGACTCGTATTTGAGTTTTGAATACATAATCCCATTACATGTATCCTGTCACTACCCAACGCTGGTTGTACAGTGATATTACAATTAGTGCACTAAAAAGGCCATTTCAGGTGCTTTGGACATGGCCCATTGTGGTCACTGGTTTAAATAAGGGAAGTATACTATGTAGTATCCTTTTTATCCACTCAGTATGCGTACCTGTTTATCTCTATAGGACTACTGGTAAAATACTGTTTGCATAACATCATGTTTGTAATTGCTCCAATAACCAGGCTCTTTCTGATCATGACTATGAATACCATACTACATGTACATCTCTGTCTATGCAGCGGACCATGTGAATGAGAAAGGAATCAAGTACTACGAGAACCTCATAGACACTCTGCTGGAGAATCAGATCACTCCCATTGTGACCCTCTACCACTGGGACCTGCCACAGGTGCATACGCACACTACATGCGTCTCTCAGAGATCTCAGAGTTCACATCCACATTTCTGTTGATGCAGTACGGGGCGGTGCTAGAAACATGGGAGCATCCCAATACTACTACTGTTGGCCTTTATGTTCTATTCCTGCCAGTACAGGGCCCTTGGAATCCTACTTTCCATCTGCCATAAAGCTCCCTCAAATATGGTGTAGAATGCACAATCTCAAGTGTTATGAAGTCAAAGTATTTCTGTTTTCTCATTAATCTCTTGGATTGTAGGTGTTGCAGGAGAAATATGGTGGATGGCAGAACATCAGTATGGTGAACTACTTCAATGACTTTGCCAACCTCTGTTTCGAGAGATTTGGAAACAGAGTTAAATACTGGATAACATTCAACAATCCATGGGTACGCATACCTGCTCAATTACATTACAACACTCCATGGGTATGCATACCTGCTCAATTGCATTACAACACTATCAGTGCAAACACAACTGTAGAAATAACTCAATCCATGGGTACGCATACCTGTTCAATTACATTACAACACTATCAGTGCAAATATAAACGTAGAAATAACCCATCATGGTTGGGCTGTTATGGCTTGGTCATTTAAATCTTACAAAACTGACATGTTTTGGTATTAAGCCTTTGTCAGGTAGTTAAAAACAAGAGTGCTTGGAGTACCCTATGAGTAACTAATCCAAACACACACACACGCCCTGACTGGTCATTGCTTGTCCTGTTTCCTGTGTTGTCTGGGCAGTCTGTGGCGGTGGAGGGCTATGAGACAGGAGAGCATGCTCCAGGCATGAAGCTGAGAGGCACTGGGGCCTACAGGGCTGCCCATCACATCATCAAGGTCAGAGGTCATCACCAAGGTCACAGATGCATCTTGATTTCATCTTTTCTCTGGACTAAAACCTGTTGTTTCCTAAATCAATAGCTGTGCTGACATTTCCACCCTGTCCTCCCTCCCAGGCCCATGCTAAGGTCTGGCACACCTATGACTCTCTATGGAGAAGCAAACAGAAAGGTAATGGACTGTGGCCAATAAGGTCCAAATTGCTCACCATAATTCCAGCACCTACAAAAATGATTTTGTAGCAGAGTCTTTTTTCAGTAATGGCAAAAGGCGACTTTTTTATGCTTTTTGACATTTGTCAAGTGGATAGTTTTTGTGACATAACAATAAAACATGGAGCTCTAGCTGGGCTGCTGGTCCACTTCTACGTTTTTGCTCTATACCCAAGTAATTAGGTCAGAGAAACATGCATTTGGCTTTTGATGATGCTCCATAATTTGCAAGAATGTAGCAGGAAATGATGGACCCCTTCTCTCTAAAATCTCTTAACTTTGTAGTGTACATCCACACTGTCAGGAGTAGCTCTGTGTAACTCCAGTAAGTGGCTCATACTAACACGAGTCTGTTGTTCTCTGTGTATGTATGTACTCATGGCTTGTGCCTCTGGCTCTGTCTGCCAGGTATGGTGGGCATCTCTCTGGCTGGGGACTGGGGTGAGCCGGTGGACATGACCAACCAGAAGGACATCGAGGCAGCAGAGCGATATGTCCAGTTCTACATGGGCTGGTTTGCCACACCCATCTTCCATGGGGACTACCCTCAAGTAATGAAGGACTTCGTTGGTAAGAATGGTAGAACTAATCTACATGAACAGCAAATGACAACAAATGAATTGGGTCCTACTGGATATATTGTGAATGACGAGTTTTCCTTTCTCATGTCAGCCTCCTCTGCCTCCCACATGTTCCTGACAGAAAATAGCAACCTCCTTAGGAATGGATCCTGACCTAGTCTGGCATTGACCCACTCTAGATTAGGCTGGGACAGACTCTATTGACCCACTCTAGATTAGGCTGGGACAGACTGATGGCATTGACCCACTCTAGATTAGGCTGGGACAGACTCCATTGCCCCACTCTAGATTAGGCTGGGACAGACTGATGGTTATTCACAAGTTCTCAAGAAATGTTAATTTGCAGTGTATTTGTATAGTTCCAACATATTTGATTAAAAGTATGAAAAGCATTTGGCACGCAGTAAATTAATCGAAGAACATAAACTTCTATTAAAACTTGCACTACCACTTGTAAATAGATAAATAAATGTTAAAGGAACCATATTTAAGGAATGTATTTCAATTAATCATAAAATGGCCCTGATATGTCACTAGACATTAAGAAATCAGGTTCATTTCAAATACTTATATCACTGGGGGCAGCCGTGGCCTACTAGTTAGCGCTTCGGACTTGTAACCGGAGGGTTGCCGGTTCGAACCCCGACCAGTAGGCACGGCTAAAGTGCCCTTGAGCAAGGCACCTAACCCCTCACTGCTACCCGAGCGCTGTTGTTGCAGGCAGCTCACTGCGCCGGGATTAGTGTGTGCTTCACCTCACTGTGTGTTCACTGTGTGCTGAGTGTGTTTCACTAATTCACGGATTGGGATAAATGCAGAGACCAAATTTCCCTCACGGGATAAAAAGAGTATATATACTTATATACTTATACTATACTGACAACGGTAGTCCGGCCAGTATATTGTCATTTCAAAAGTGAAGTTGCAGCCCTCAACTGATGTTGTGTTTTGGCCTGATGCGCCACCCTCCACCTATCTAGTAATCACGAAGTCAGTAGTGTTTTGGCAACCTCGAGTCGAGGGGGAGGGGATACACCGTTCTACAGTAATTTGAAAGTGACTGCAGTACCAGTTTTGGCCACAATCTTACATATGGTTCCTTTAACATGTGCAATATGTAAGTGTAAATGCCATGAATGCGTCCGTGTGTCCTGCAGGTCGTAAGAGTGCACAGCAGGGCCTGGGCACGTCCCGTCTGCCCACGTTCTCGTCCCAGGAGAAGAGCTATGTGAAGGGCACCTGTGACTTCTTGGGCGTCGGCCATTTCACCACGCGTTACATCACCCATAAGACGTACCCGGCGGGCCGTGGCAGCACTTTCTTCACTGACCGCGACGTGGCCGAACTGGTGGACCCCCGCTGGCCGGATCCTGGCTCCGAATGGCTCTACGCCGTGCCCTGGGGATTCCGCAGGCTCCTCAACTTCATTAAGGTGGGAGAGTTAGCACCCAAGGGTGTCAGTTTATCAAACTGCTTTGTTTTCTTTCAGGATTTTCTTATTCCTTGAGTTTACTGGTTATGGTATGGAAGTAAGTAAAAGTAAAAAAAAAAGTCGAATTAAAACTGGTTTAACATGTATTTAAACCCCCCAGTTTTGAGTTATGGCATCTGTTGTCTTATGTATAGGTTGTTGAGGTATTAAGTATTTAGTGTTGTCTTCTGTATAGGTTATTGAGGTATTAAGTATTTAGGTTGCAGTAGTATAGTTTCAATATGTACAGTCCATATGCCTTAAATTGCTTAACATCAAAATGTACAATTCCTAAATCCACTGCTGATAATAATCGCTGGCCAAGTGTACATATGAGTGAAGTTGTTCTCTGTTCCCTGATTAGACTCTGCATGGGAACCCAATGATCTATCAAGTTGTTCTCCATTCCCTGATTATACTCAGTATGGGAACCCAATGATCTACATCAAGTTGTTGTGTTCCCTGATTAGACTCAGTATGGGAACCCAATGATCTACATCAAGTTGTTCTGTGTTCCCTGATTAGACTCAGTATGGGAACCCAATGATCTACATCACAGAGAACGGCGTATCTGAGAAGATGCAGTGCACAGAGCTGTGTGATAACTGGAGGATCCAGTACATGAAGGACTACACCAACGAGATGCTGAAGGGTCAGTGCCGCTCAAATCACCCCATTATTGTCCACTGACCACAACACAGAAAACTCTTTCAGCACTTGGATATGCAGTTAAACATTCTCAAAAACTGAAATTATTTATTCGCACCATTGTTCTCTATAATATACCTTACTATTGGGATTGTTCCCATTATCTTGGTCACTGGCCCCAAAGGGTGCATGGCTTCAGTTGAAGCACCTCCATAGGGTTTAACACCTGAGCTTACATAAATAATTGGGCACCTCTATAGGGTTGAACACCTGAGCTTACATAGGTAATTGGGCACCTCCATAGGGTTGAACACCTGAGCTTACATAAGTAATTGGGCACCTCTATAGGGTTGAACACCTGAGCTTACATAGGTAATTGGGCAGTCTATGCTTTGTCTCACCATGGCATAGTTATGTGCGTCACATGTGGCTCACCAAAGAGCAACATATTGCCAAGGAGTGAAGCAATCTTTGTTGGTTAATCCTGCAATATGCAATTCCCAACTGGTCCCGATCAGGTAATAGGTTGAGTCACTTATGTGGCTAGGGGATAAAAAGTGGCCTTTAAACACATTCGGATCACTTTGTGTCCAATGTATGATAGTCTTAATATCTCCAGTGAGATTCTCTGTCCTCTCCTCTCGCACGTCCAGCGATCAAAGATGGGGTGGACGTTAAGGGCTACACGGCCTGGTCTCTACTGGACAAGTTTGAGTGGGACGAGGGGTACTCGGAGAGGTTTGGCCTGTACTACGTGGACTTCAAGAACAAGAACAAGCCCCGGTACCCCAAAGCCTCAGTGCAGTTCTACAAGAACATCATCAACGCCAATGGCTTTCCCAGTCAGAGAGAGGTAAGGGCCTCTACCGCCTGGTTCTCATGCACCAATCAATTCAAACCAATTGAATCACAACGCGCCCCATTAACAATAGACCATGAGACAGATAGATAGATTATTTGAAATTTCAGGCTATGGTATGTTTATTTTTTCTTCACACAGGATGTTAGTGTGCCGTGGGACATTTTAAGTGTCAAAAGTGTGCCGTGGCACAAAAAAGGTTGAAAAACACTGCCTTAAAAGACCAGACATGAACAGCATACAAACATGTAGTTCTGCAACATTAAAAAAGACATTTATTACATAGATATAAAAACAGACAAGACACTTTGTACACAGAAGAAATATGATGCTATAACTCAACTCTTGTAGAGGAAAACATCTTACACGGGACATCTGCAAAAGAAAAAGATTTATCATTAGCAAATGATTAAGGTTGCAAAATACATCATGTTATTCCCCTTAGGCATCCGTCAGGTTATATAACACTGACATGTGCAAGAAGCATGTAGTCGCTCACATTTCCATCTGCTAAACAAATGACAAGGATATACATTAGCTATACAGCAGAGATTCTGCCATGGCTAGAAGCCTTATACATTTCTGGCACTTGTGGTAGTTATGTTTTTGTACAGTTTCTGTCAAATAAACAAACAAATCACTAAAAGTAAACAAGAAACTCATGTCCATGTCGCACTGCCCCCATCAGGTAGAGAACTGGAAGAGGAAGTCTACAGATACCTGCTCTTCTAGCAACCAACTTCTAGCTGCAGGTCAGTGACAAGAATCACCCATTTGCACACACACACAAACACACATTACTAGCTGGGGCAAACAAAAAAAGATTCTTCCTCTTATGTCACTTACCTAAATTATGTTCTCAAAAAGTATGTGACTAAATTCTACACAGAGCACATATTAGATTTGTATTGAGGCCACGTTGAGACCCATTATTGCCATGCATGCCATAGACAAGACCAAAACGAGATTGAAAATGCAGTTGGAAGTGTCAAACCCTCTTTTGAAACATCAGAGCTTCATTTAGTTCAATTGGAAGTGTCAAACCCTCCTTTGAAAACATCAGCTTCATTTAGTTCTGACATGATGTAAGTGTTACTTGAATTCTGACATTCACTAGTATTCATCTATAGCCAGAAATCAATAATACATTTAAGGGGGTGTCACGTATGGGGAATTTTGTATTGATACAGCAGTATTGCTCCAAACATCCCATACCAATACATATTTGAAGCCCTCTCTCTCCACTGTGTGTGCATAAACTTTGATTAAGTGATTCCGATTCAGTTGATCAACTGAGTAACCAACATCCGCTTAGTTGACCTGGTTGTGAGAGGCTTCAATATGTTAGAGGCTGTGCGTTGCTTTGAGCAAGACAGAAACTATTTTCTTGGGGTCCACTCTGAGGTTAACCAATTCTGAAGGAGACACAGAGAGAGAGAAGGAGGGAGGGAGGGAGGGAGGGAGTAAGTAAGAGAGAGAGAGAGAGGCGGTCTGAGAGACAGCTAGAGACTGGCGTTATAACAGACTTTCAGAAAAACCTCTAACAGGATTTTTCTTTGTTTGCCCCTCCAGCTAGAAGAAAGTCCAAGGCAAATAAGGAACATGCAGAGGTGCCAAAGGTTTGGCCTGTGCATGATGAGGTTTAGACTCCTGTGCATGATGAGGTTTAGACTCTAGGGGTACATTTATGCATTTATGAAGTGCATTCCTCTCTGGCTTTGGCTTCTGCTGCTAACAGGCTCGCTGTGTGGTCTGGAATGACTCAGTCCTTTGCGATGGGATGGGGGGGGGGGGGGGGGGGGGTTTGGGGAAATAATGGGATGGGTTAGAATTAGCTGAGGGAGTGTCCAGAAGTGTCCAGACCATCTCCCATCATTTGTTAGCTCTCACTCTGTCGCCTCACCTTATGATGATGGACGTTATTTTATATATTATGTATAAAAAACAAGTAATAGTTACTATTATAATTAGGCTAATGATTTGTCTGCCACTGACTGTAACATTCAAACCAAATAAAACTAAAATAAAAAAATATATAATTACTTAGCCTGGGTTTTCCCATGTTGCCTTGCTCGTGATTTGTCTGACGTTAGCCAGGCTAATAATTACTTATAATTACTTTTATGGGTGTCGTAAAACTGTGTGTGGGAGTGTGATAGGGAAGTGGTTTAGGACTAAAGTGAGTGGGGCCCTTAGGGTCTTGACAGGTCATTAACAGTACTGGTTTAGGACTAAAGTGAGTGGGCCCTGGGGTCTGGACAGGTCATTAACAGTACTGGTTTAGGACTAAAGTGAGTGGGCCATTAGGGTCTGGACAGGTCATTAACAGTACTGGTTTAGGACTAAAGTGAGTGGGCCATTAGGGTCTGGACAGGTCATTAACAGTACTGGTTTAGGACTAAAGTGAGTGGGCCCTTTGGGCCTGGACAGGTCATTAACAGTACTGGTTTAATGCTGCGCGGCTGTTAGAATCCTATCCCTACTGAGGAGCCAAGTCATTCTGCTGTGCTGCTGCTAATGATGTTTGTGTGTGTGTCTGTGTGTGTGTGTTGTTCTGTTGGCATTTCTACAACGCTGCTTTGCTGTGGCTTGGTGATTTTCATCTCCAGCGACTCGTTTTAACACTTAACTCTTTGAGGGCTGCTTCTGTTGTTGTTGCCGTTTTAAATTTAAGGCCGCTTCAGCATATAGCTGCTTCTTCCAATACTCCGAAACCGCAATTCCCAGAACCCTCAGCCTTACCATACCACAACATTTCACAGAAGGTTATGAGCAGGATGCTAAGCAACCTGTGGCTTCGCTACAAAACAGATTGGAAACTCATTTACTCTTTTGCGGGCAGAGAACCCACCCACGCACTCACACACTCACACACCCACAAAAACTGTCATCTGCATTGCGGTGAATGGACCAAAACTAATAGCCAATGTTCAGGCCATTTCCAAATTAGAGGATAGTTCATAACAGGAGTACATTTCCCAGATTCCTGCTACATTTAAGCTGCTATTGACACAGAAGGCTTCACAGCTTGAATCCATAACACCCCCCTCTCTTCTCTAACAAACACACACACACACACACACACACACACGCACACACACACAGATCTACCACCTCATCTCCTAATGCTGTTGGCTAAAAGCAAGCTCAAGCGCGCACGCTACAGTACTTCCTGGTTTGCCAAGGGAAGTGTTGTGCCAGTCCTCAAAGGGTTAATGTGTCGTGCCACACACACACACACACACACACACACACACACACACACACACACACACCTCTAAGACTTTGTCTCTCGTTCTCTTCATCAGAGGCACAACGGAGCACGGCTGCCAATATACTAAGACTTATTCATGGTAAGCCACCAGCCTGACAAATCTTTCCCCTTCAAACACCTCTCCGTGGCTTTCAAACACCCCTCCGTGCTTTTGAAGGACATCGGTGATTATTAACCCTTTTGAAGGACATCAGTGATTATTAACCCTTTGAGAGCTCAAAGGCTCAACTTTGTGCTTAAGCAGTTGGCAACTTCTTTGTTTGCTTCATAAAAACACAAAGATAAAATGTACGTTTTCCTCAGGGCACAGGGATACTCTACTAACCTGTGTGTGTGTGTATATGTGTTTGTGTGTGTTTGGCTATGTGTGTGTTTCAGATCCCCTGACCAGTCACATGGAGATGGTCACAGAGATTGTCGTCCCCACTGTGTGCACTCTCTGCATCCTGCTCGGTGCAGTCTTCCTCATGTTCCTGCTGCGCAGACGCAACTGAGCAAGCACACACACACATATAATCATGTCAGATATCTAAGACTGGCACTTTTCACTTGCCACATACACACACACACACACACACACCAGTGCCAGTCACACATTTGGCTGTCCACAGAGGACCGGAATGCTGTTTTTTTTTTTTACTAAGCTACAGGATGTGAATGCCATGCCGATGGTTGCTAGGTACCCCACACAAAGTGTTAACTAATACACACTGCACAGCTGGGACTTCTTCACTTCCCTTCTTCTGCAGACAGTGGGGAGGACACTTGTGATTACCAAGGGTTGGATTTTGAATAAATATTTTGAACAGACTCCCAGTTTTTATACTTTTGCGGACAAAAAGGTTAACGTTTCTCCATGAACATTTTTTCCACAAAGAAATTGTTAAGTCTCCAAATGAATGACCTGGCAAACCTGGGAAGTGATTTGAAGCTTAGGTGACTCACCTGTGAGGACTTTAGATGAAGTTTATCAGGCTGTGGGTCACCAAGGTGCTGAAGAAGGCAGTGTCCTCCTTTTCCCCATTTACGGTAGTCTTATTAAAATCTACCTCACAGGGGAAAAAACACTCTTAGAGTATATTGTGTATTTAATAAACTAGTATTTAGTTAAGCATTTAGCAGAGTTAACCCATTGAATGTGCGGAGGATGGATGGAACTCTAGTCTCACCTGAAGAGAAGGTCACGTGATCCACCAGGGGCTGATCGCTCAGGTGAAAGGAGGTTCTGACCTCTCGAGAGCCCTGACCACTGAAGACCTCCACCCCCCACACTATGGGCTCCTCCCTACGACACGCACACACACACACGCACAAATATGCAAAAACACAAAATCAACATAAGAACATACAATCCATGTTGAACATTTACAAGCATATAAGCTATCACATATATGTATATGTATATATGTATATGTAAACATTTCCAGCTAACAATCCCTGAATGTAAATAATGAACTCGATGGTAAGTCTTACTTCTGGTAAAAGTTGCTGATCATGACAGGTCTGATTTGCATCTGAAATATGTGTTCTTCGTCGTAAGGGCTTGTTTTATAGTACTTTAGGCAGGATCTGAAACAAAGAATCACAGTAACACTACATTAAAAAAAACACATACAAAAATAATGAATGTAAAATAGGGGCTTAAACTCAGAGACACAGACTCACTGGCGCTGCTGTGGATGTGGAAGATAAACTTACTGTATGAATGGAAAGAGGCACTCGTAGTGCAGGTTGAGGAAGGTGCTACAGATCACCAGGATCTCTAGTAGGTGGTGCAGTTTCTTCACTCGGGTTACTTGCTCTTGTAGGTCCACTTCTGTGCTCAGGTAGTAGCTCTGGACATCACAGGAGGGCAGTAAAGATAAGAAGCAGCTCATGTGCAGTACACAATGGTGCTTTTGAGTACTTAATTGAACGTTTTTGTAATCAAATATACAGAAAGAGTAAACATGCAACCAGATCCTCACCAGGTTATTTAGAGTGGTCAGCTCCCTTCCTGAAATAAGACGAGTAAGAGAATAACTGATCCAAACAAGAACAGTGAGGGACAAATCTGACATGCTGTTAAAAAACAATGCTGTATCTTTGAAATATTTTCAAGACATTTTGAAAACAATTGCTAGACGCTATTACCGGTACATGAATTAGTACTGTATGTAGCATTATGTTAAAAGGTTCTATTACATGAATTAGTACTGTATGTAGCATGTTAAAAGGCTTGTTGTCCGGCTCCCTCATCTTCATTTGAGGCTGTTGGGTTTCAACTTGCTGACAGGTTCATGTGGGACACAGTGAGGACCCGCCCCCTTCCCCATACACAGTTTTTACATTAGATGAAGAAATGCAACAAATGTGTGCAGGCTAAATTCTAATTGCGTAATACCTTATTCGAATAGAAAGTTAATCTACCCCCCTCTGGCCAATTCAATTTCTAGGCGCATTAGAAGAATTAATGCACATTTCAAGGGTTTCCAGTCAGGATGCACTCTAGTTTAGCTGATGCTTTTATGCAAAGTAACTTACACATGAAGACACACTCATACTAAAGCACAAAAGCAGACCTTATACTAGACAGTAGCCCTGTGCCCTCTATTGCAAGTCACTTTCGTAGTTTTCGTACCCCCTTCACACCATAGCCGCTGGAACCAAGAGGCAGGTTTCAGTAGCGAGCCGAGTGAAAAGTGTTCCTGACCGATGAGGTAACTGATATGGACCCAAGCTGATGGTTGATGATGTAAACTGACCAATGAGGTAGTTGATGTAGTCCTTCCTCATCTTGTCCAGGCCCATCTCCAGCAGCATGTGCACGGGGGTGAGACCAGACAGGGACACATCCTCCATCTGCTGTTTGTACGACTGCAGGATGAGTCTGCCCAGGGAGTTCCTGCTGTTCTTGGGCACCTGCACAGGAGGAGGAGGGGGCGAGAACAAGACTTTATGAGACTGTCTAAAAAATGTTATAATGTTGAGATAGAGACACACACACACACACACACACACACAAGATTAAGATAATGATACGTTAATCTATGCTAGCCATCCTTCCCTCTGTCTGATTCACACTTGCACATCCTCGCCAGCCTTGCCAGCCTCGAAAAACGTCACAAAACTTGTAGAGCAAACAGACTTGAGAAACATCAGGATGAAATGCCACACACTAAATGCCTGGACGACAGACATGGAAACTCACCCCTGGTTTGATCTTGCCATGTTTGACAGCAGAGATAACCATTTTCAGACAATCTATTATGTCCTGGTATGAGGTCACACCTGCAAATGACAATGCCAAGATAGCTATGACCGCATGCTCAAACTTAAACACCACTGATGAGAGAGGGGGAAAACACACCAACTAACTACTCGTGTAAATAATGTTGTAGTAATAGTAAATAATGTTGTAGTAATAGTAAGTAATGGTGTAGTAATGGTAAAGAAAAGAAAGTCTCACTGCTTCTCATCTTGACCCAGAGCTGGTCAGTGAAGTCCAGATCGCCTCTGTCCAGTCCTGCAGAGCCGTAGATGCTAATGCCCTTGTCTGCTGCTGGCATGTCTGTCTTGCCTTCCTTCTGCTTAGGTGGACACAACACAATGTTAGCTCCACAACCCATCTCATCTCACATGTGTTGGTCAACCTGGTTGCGTCATAAGGTATGTTACCTCAACCACCTTCCCAGTTTGGGCTTGGCCTGTTCTCTCAATGTTCTCCAGCTCTGCAAAGAAAATACCAAATTACAATACATACTGTGTGTGTGTGTGTGTGTGTAGACACATAGACACAAAATAGTCAGTAAACAACTACAGACATGAAAACAAAACTTGAGAACCCCATTAGAAAGAAGTCTTTGTGGTGGAGTTGTATTTTTGTTGGTAGTTAAACTGATTTATAATTTGTCCGTGATCAAATCAGCAATCCAACAGACATCATCCACGCATGGCTATGGCAGTACCTTCCACAAGAGCTTTAGTCAGGTCCACGGCTGACCTGGGGTCAGTGGGGTCGGGCCACTCTGCTTCACCTGTCTGGAGCCCCTGGGCTAGAGCCTAACAGGTGAGGGACGAGCGAGCCAAAGCAGTCCGCACAGGTTAGGGGACGACAAAGGAAAGGGCCACATGTTAGGTGTTGAATTGCAAAAGAAGTGAATTACTGAAGACGGTTCTATTTAGCACCACAGTAAATACAATTGTTTAATTAGTTAAATACTTGCCTCCAGAAACTCCAGTTCCTTGTAGGTTTCATACAAAGGGCTCTTTATATCTCCGATTGCCAGCTTGATATCCTGGAAATAAAAGGTTGCAAATCTTCTTACAATATTACAAAAATGGCAGAGAAGCTTATTGCTTTTTTATGACACCCCCGAGTTCTGCACATCTAAAGTTGACTGACAGGGGGTTGTTTCCTCAGCATGGATAAAGACAAGTCCTACACTAAAAGAGAAAAAAAAAATCCACTGAAAAGGTCCCTGGATTAGGCTTAATCCATGTCCGGGACACTGGCCCACAGAGTTTGCCTAGAGCCCGTCCTGCTCACCAAAACGGCCTCGGACGACTGGGGTGGCATCTGAAAGATCTTCTCCACATTACTCCACTTGAAGACAGCAGTGACGCTGCACTGGGACTCGATGACTGTATTCTCCACCACTGTGGAGCCAAACAAGTTGTACTGAGCATAGCCCTTTGTCTCTACCTGAAAACACAGCATACATATTCCAGTTTATTTCAATTCATTTCACATTTCACCACTAGTTTCAAAGAATTTCAATTGTCAATTCAGTTACAACAGGTATTTTGGACAAACATCCTGGAAGAGCTAACATCTGAAATGTCTTACGGCAGATGCACGGTGTCTCTTCTGATGTAACTGCATCAGTTCATCCAAACTGAGAAAAGATGACTTATCTTCAGTTGCCCCTGCACAACATATTACAATGTACATGTCAAAGTTTGATGACCATATTTCCTGCAAAACCATCAGACACTGTGTGAGCAAAGGCATACAGATACAATAGATCTGCAAACAGAACAATTATTGGGGCAGTCGTAGCCTACTGGTTAGGGCTTCGGCTTGTAACCAGAGGGTTGCCAGTTTAATCCCCGACCAGTAGGAACGGCTGAAGTGCCCTTGAGCAAGGCACCTAAACCCTCACTGCTCCCAGAGCGCCGCTGTAGCAAGGCACGCTCTCTGCTCCGGGTTAGTGTGTGCTTCACCTCACTGTGTGTTCACTGTGTGCTCTGTGTGTTCACTAATTCACGGATGGGATAAATGCAGAGACCAAATTCCTTGTATACGCAAGTATACTTGACCGAGAAACCTGATTTACATTTACATTATAAAATATTTGAGGTTTCCACTGTGTGGTAAGGCTGAGTTTTCACAGTGATATTTCCCCTCAACTGTAGTAGGTGAAGAAGAAAACATACCAGCAGAATATGATAACCTAGTCAGAGTGCATTACCTTTACTGCAAACGGTGTACAGCTTGATGGCACTGACTTTGTTGCCAGTAGAGACGGGTTCTGCCCCAAGCCACGTGGTACCTATGGGGTCACTCATGTCACAGCGCACCCAGAGGGGCAGGAGAGGAGAGCACAGGGCACTGGGCATGTTTGGGTTCTGGCTCATGGTGTACCAAGACATCAGCTGCCTGCAAACAGGATTGAAACTTGAATTTCCCCTTGGGGATCAATAAAGTATCTATCTATCTATCTATCTATCTATCTATCTATCTAGGAGGATGAGGAGATCTTGGTGAACAGGCACATTCAAGGAAAGTGCATGAAGATCTCACGGTTCTTGATACATGTCTACATTTGAGACGCATGACTTCCAAAGACCGATTTAAATCTGTACATCTGCAAAATAGCAGATATTTCCAACAGAGATTAAATTCACATCATGCCACTTATACAAGGCATTTGCGGAAATTATTAAATTATGTAATGTAATGCAAGGTATTTCAGATCACCTCAGTGCAATGTTTTCATACATTCACAAAAGCATTTCTAAAGTCAGTATGTTACCTTGCTTTCGTTAGTGATAAAGGTTGAGGACCAATGTCATTTTGTTGTTCACTGGCTTCCTCCTCATTAAGTATGTCCTCACTGGGCAGCGAGTCCTCAGTTTCGTCCCTGTCCTGCGGAAGATGAAGCTGGAAACAGAGATGGTGTTGGTGTCGCTGTCTCATAATCTCAAATAACACAAGAGAGTCAAGAGCCTGGTAAATTACAATGCTCACCTTTTTCCAAACGACGAGGACAGGAAGATTTCCGCAGACTAACTTGTGCAGTGACATTTCATGTTTCACCAAGGATATCTGGATGTCGTCCTATTTCAATAGTTATATAACCATGACCATTTGTATTTTGTGTTGCAAAATATACGTGTGAATAATGATTGTTTCTTACCTCGTATAGTAGTTCATCTTCGGCCTTTTCTTGACATAACAATCTTAAATAACAACAACATTCATGTCAGGTATGATTGTAAAAACATTAACGCCTACAACACAGTTAGCCATCGTAGGATACTTGATGTTAGCTAAATCTCACGTTAACCAGTCAGCCAATATTGCTAGTTTGTGTTAACAGATTAGAGTTAACAGTTAAAAATGACTTCTGTATTGCATTTCACAAAATTCTTCATTCCTATTTAACCTTACATTAGGCTATTCTATGAAAGGACGCGAATACGTTACAGATTAAGTTGGCGTTGCTCACTTCAAAGAGGCGACAAAGCGATTGGCATCTTTTAACATTTTAGAACCCATTTCTTCGGACCAAATACCAAGCAAATCTGTTAAATGTGTATGGAGAAGCTAAGATCGCTGATAATGTGTTGCTTGTCTTGTCCAATCTACAACACTACCAGAAAATTTCAACTCTAATTTCCCATAACTTTTTGTTTTTGACATGTCGCGCCAATGACTTTCATCCATACAGTCATTGGTCGGGCCACTTACACGTCATGACGTTTTTGGAAATTCAGCAAGTAGTTCGGTCAAATCTGTGCTTGTCATCCGCCGAAACATTAAATAGTTCATAAGATATAGTCCCTCTTCTTTTTATTTGTTCAGTAATAAGTTATGAATTCCGTACACTAAAAATTCAATTAACCGAAATAATATATTATTTGGAGTGCTACTCGAGTACTAATATAGCATAAACTCAAAGTTAACCGCAGGACCAAGTCTTGTCGGAAGTCACTACATGTCGGATGCATATATTTCCTGGAAGGTGCTATACCGACTTCCTTTTCTTCCGTGGCCGCCATCGTGTCAGGAGCGTGGTTCCCGGCGAGCCGTGAAGAGTAATATAAAATGGTATGTTTTTCAATTGGATTTTTGTGACTTCTCTTCACATTTGTGACCGTAACTGTTGTATTAAAGTATATTTTTTAGCCATGTGTCCGTGGAATACAATTTCATACCTGTATTATTAAAAGGTTGAGACGTAGGATTTGGAAGCCATTTTGAGCCCTAATTGAAGCTAGCAGCTAACATTACACGTGTGGTGACTCGCCAATGATTTGAGAAATTCCTTAACATAAGTTGTGATTAAAGTGTAGTCGATATGTTACCACTGCCGATCGTAGTTAGCGGCACAGTGACCAACCAGTATTATTGATGTGATTGCATTATATAAAGTCATGTGTTTGTGGTTAGAAGTATAGGTCTTTACCGACTGGCGTGTTGGCGAATGTTAGCATATAACATTAGCTTTACGGCATGGTAGGCCTACAGTTAGACACAAAATGAATTTCTCCCTGTTAATTTGGTTGCAAAGATTTGCCCTTATCGTTTAAGTCTCATTTAGCGTTCGTTCAAACAAAAGGAGCGTTCGTTCACCGCAATACGCAAGTAAATGATATTTACATGTGTAAATGCCTGCTAGCGTGCAAATGCTGCTTTCAACCTGCCGCCTGCGGCCTCGTAGTGACCGGAGAAGTAAATACAGGTTTATGGTCATTCAAAAATGTTGCTCTAGTGCGAGAAATAAAGTGTTAATTTAGGGATTTACCATGTTTTGATTGGTTGAAATGGTCAACCAAAGATTAGTCACTGTAATGCCAAAATGTACAACCTCATCCTGGGTAGCCCTTTCTTTGCTAATGATTGGAACTGATCCCCATTGCCCTTGGTTAGTTTTGGTTGAGTCAGAATGGTGTTCCCCTGTTCAAAAAACAGTTTTGCTACCACTTGCAGTGATGGTGTAATTTGCGTCTGACACTGTGCTCAGCGACAGATGCCTACTGTCACATGCTGTCGCAGATGTTTGTTGAAACTTAATTCTGAGCAAGTGCAGGAGAAATGTTCACCTTTTTGCATGCCATTCCTCCTCTTCTAAGCTGCTTCCTGTTTCTTCCAGGCTTGTGCCAGACCATTAATCTCGGTCTTCTCCGAGAAAGGAGAGACCTCCGGTAAAAATGTGGTGCTGCCAGCCGTGTTCAGAGCACCCATCCGCCCTGACGTGGTGAACTTCGTGCACACCAACATGCGCAAGAACAGCCGTCAGCCATACGCTGTCAGTGAGCTGGCCGGTAAGTGTCAATATTCCTGTGACCGCTACAATAATGACTTTGAAGCTCCACTGATGATACTCCACTTCTAGGTCCGTGTTTCTGATGTCCTGATAACGTTGGAAGTACTGATGAGCTTAATCTAGTCAATATAATGATGTTCAAACTACTCTTCGATAGTTTTTTTTTTTTTTGGTTTTTGTTTCACAGGGCTTATAAATGCACGAGCCTCATACTGTTTTCTGTGTTTATCAGGTCACCAGACCAGCGCTGAGTCCTGGGGCACAGGCAGAGCTGTGGCCCGTATCCCCCGTGTGCGTGGAGGCGGTACCCACCGCTCTGGTCAGGGTGCCTTTGGAAACGTATCCTTCTGTCAAAACGGTGTATTAGGTCATTGCTAACTCAATGTGTGGTATGATCTTAAGGAGTAGGTGATTTGCATCTTTGAGGCAGCTTGCAGTGATGGTGTAATTTGCGTCCTACTCTGTGTGTGACGACGGTTGCCTGCCGTCACATGTCACCACAGAAGCCTGACGAACCTTGACTCTGAGCAGGAACAGAAAAAGATGACATGACTACACATGGATGTAGATGGTGTTTGCGTGTTCTATGGGTTCTGCAATATTGCCTTGACTCCCATGTAGATGTGTCGTGGAGGTCGTATGTTTGCCCCCACCAAGACTTGGCGCCGCTGGCACCGCAGAATCAACATCACCCAGAAGCGCTACGCCATGTGCTCAGCCTTGGCTGCAACAGCCCTGCCTGCCCTGGTCATGGCTAAGGGTACGTTTGTGCTTTCTGCACCTGTGAGATTGAGAGCAAGGGCAATGCAAATGATGTGCTAAAGGGTTTATCTTGAGAATGACTAGCTAAATTCAAAGCTGTGTAATAGCTCGAGTTGGTGAAGGTGATTGTTTTTCCATCTAACTGAAGTTCATGGTTCTAAAGTGCAACTTGGCTGTGGATTCCCTGCTTTAATGGTGCTCAAAATGCAGCATTGCAGTTCTAATTCTATTTTTTTTATGTTGCATAGTTTGTAAAAGATTTAACAGCATTAAGATTTTGCACTGAACGGTCTTGCCTGCCTTTCCCATGGTGGTATTAGACCAGTTCAGTGCCAAATGATCTTCAGTTTGCAGAAGGGCTGTGCTTGATCTCTGGCTCATCCCTTTCGAAGGCTGAGAACATTTCTGGTGGATCTTGCTGTTTTTAGGCCTTATAGCTGTGCGTTGATGTGTGATGCGTCTGTAGTTGCTTCATGCACACTTAATGCTCTTGTGTAGGCCATCGCATTGAAGAAATCCCCGAGGTCCCCCTGGTTGTCGATGATAAAGTTGAGGGATACAAGAAGACCAAGGAAGCCGTGCTTCTGCTGAAGAAGCTGAAGGCTTGGAACGACATCAAGAAGGTAAGCTATCTTTCTGCTTGTGTGTCAGATGAGCACTTTTGCCTGAATTGGTAGTATTTTTGTGTCTGATCCATCCTCTGTGTTCAGGTCTACGCCTCTCAGCGTATGCGTGCTGGCAAGGGTAAGATGAGGAACCGCAGACGTATCCAGCGCAAGGGACCATGCATCGTCTTCAACGAGGATAACGGAGTGACCAGAGCGTTCAGAAACATCCCAGGTGAGTCCTAGAACAGTCTGCCACTCGTGATGGCTCTTTAGATGGACTACAGTACTTTTACTCTAGTTATACCTCATACCTTAATGTGTTCACTTGGGATTTTACACTCTGTACTGAGTCTTGAAGCCTTTACTAAGTGAAGTCACTAGCGATGATGATATTCCACTTCTGGTCCGTGTTTCTGAACTCACTGATTATGTTGGAAGTCCTGAGCTTGTTCATACCTCACTTTTGAGAGGTAACGAAGTGAAGTGCTCTGTTTTTACACAATATACATGTGTATATTAACCCTGTGGATTCCTGCCTTTAGGCATCACATTGCAGAATGTGAACAAGCTGGACCTGCTGAAGCTTGCTCCTGGTGGCCATATCGGTCGTTTCTGCATCTGGACAGAGAGCGCCTTCCGCAAGCTGGATGGCCTC
Source organism: Alosa sapidissima (assembly GCF_018492685.1). Classification (NCBI taxonomy): domain Eukaryota; kingdom Metazoa; phylum Chordata; class Actinopteri; order Clupeiformes; family Clupeidae; genus Alosa; species Alosa sapidissima. Next base: position 17,062,785 of record NC_055967.1, read on the forward strand.
TATGGCACATGGCGCAAAGCCTCCTCACAGAAGGTTGACTACAAGTGAGTGTTTAAGTATTGTTTTTGTGTTGAAACCATAATAGTAGTTTGTGTGTGTGTGTTTTCTACAATGATGAGCTTGCACTTCAAGGTCCGTGTTTCTGAAAGGAATGACTTCTTGCTGAAGTTCTGAGTGCGTGTGTATGTATAGTCCTTAAGAGTCTGAAATCTTTAAAAAAACTAGATATCTGTAACTCATCCTTTGTCATTCCTACTTGCAATAAAGTGTTTTTTTGGGACTTAACTGACTTTCTTTCCCATGTTTGTCCAGCCTGCCAATGCACAAGATGACCAACACAGACCTGAGCAGAATTCTGAAGAGTGACGAGATCCACAAAGCACTTCGTGCCCCACAGTAAGTAACCTCACCCTGTCTTTTAGGACTGCATTTCCTGAGGACGTTGTTGAACAACAGCTGAGTGTTCCATCATTCAAGATGGTAGCATCTAGCAGCGCTTTCAGGAAACTCATTGCAGAATGAAAAACTTCCACGTGTAGCGATGATGATATTCCACTTCTGGTCCGTGTTTCTGAACCCACTGATTATATCGGAAGTCCTGAGCTTGTCCATACCTCACTGTTCGAGATCAAGAAGTGAAGTGCATTGTCGGTTGCTCCTGTGTTACAGCCTAACCTTGTGTGTGTGTTTTGTCATCCTGCAGAAAGAAGATGCAGCGCAGAGTCCTGAAGAAGAATCCTCTTAAGAACTTGAGGGTCATGATGAAGCTGAACCCATATGCCAAGACGTTCCGCCGCCGCGCCATCATGGCACACAACCCAGCTGTGAGTAGTCTGCTTGCCAGACATTACCAGAATGCCATTGTGTTTGTCAGTGGTACCCAGTAGCTACAGTTTTAAATCAAAGTTGGCCCACCAGCAATATTATTTGGCCTGTCAGATTATTATTTTTATTGTACAATATTGATTTACGAGTAGCTTATTCACCAATGAGTGTGGGTGCTTAAATAAAAGAGAACGAACACCAGAACGCACTAGGATCCTGGTAGATTGTGCATAGCCCCCTGCTTCAATGTTGCATTTTTGTTCCTGTGTCTGGTGCGGATAGGCCACCTTGAAGGTGCCCTTATGTTCTTTTCAAACAGCGACAGCGTTGTTGCGCACCAGATACAGACTTTGCATTTCTGAAACCGACCAAGATGAGCGTAAAGTTCTTTTCATTCCTTTTTAGCAAGGCTATACTCTTGCGGTAAAACTTCCCTTGACTTTTTGACTTAAAACATTTTCTCCCAGCTAACTCCTGTAGTTTGCTCCTCACTCTGCACACTAATGTTTCTTGTAGGCAAACAATATACATTGTAACACTGTCTGTCAGGAGGTGAATCAACTGTATATTTAAGAATTATAGACTATATCCAAAGAAGAACAAGTCAGACTATGTTGAACTGTCAATCATTGCTAAAATTATTAACAATATTGAAATTTTTTTTTATGTTTTCTGTGGCTCATGTGATGGCTCTTTAGATAGAGTGCACTTTTACTCTAGTTATACCTCATACCCTAATACTTTCACTTGGGAATTTACACTCTGTACTGAGTTTTGAAGCCTTTACTAAGTGAAGTCACTAGCGATGATGATATTCCACTTCTGGTCCGTGTTTCTGAACCCACTGATTATGTTGGAAGTCCTGAGCTTGTCCATACTTCACTTTTGAGAGGTAACGAAATGGGAGATGAGGGTTCAAGAGCTTTTAGTAGACCATTAATGGGCCCATCCATGGTTTGTGTTTTCACCTGTTTTTTTGTTTGTTTTTTTAAAAAAAAATTTTTTATCCGTTTTCTGTGTAGATATGTGTGGACTAATACAACATCCACCACAGCTGAGTTTCAATATTAGTATACTCTGGCCCACCATCTATTGGCTAAGAAAAATGCTGGCCTGCTGCCAGTTACTTGCTGACCCCCTGCCATAAGCAATTTGCTAGAGCCTGTTAATGACAGCACTTGAAGAAGCTTGGTTGTAAGGAACCTAATGGTCTTCATCTGTTCTCCAGATCAAGGAGAAGATGCTGAAGTCCAAGAAGAAGCCCAAGAAGAAGCATCCCAAGGTGAAGGCAGCTGCAGCTCCTGCCCCCAAGGCTGAATAAAGACTTGGTGTTCTGCGTCAGCTGTGGCAGCTGCCACATTATGACAAGTCCACTGGAGTTCAGTTTAGCAATGCATTCAAATAAAAGATGTCTTATAAAATTCACTGCAGGCTGTGTCATTTTATAGAAGCGAGGTGGAAAAATGATGCCATGCTATGGATGATGTAGTTAAATGAACTGCAAGTTTATTGAATACACATCCCTAAATCCACCAAGAGATTCTTTTGGAGCCACTTTCCAACCAAGTAGTTACAGGAACATAGTTCGAGGAACAGTCCACTTCTAAACAGTTATACTAATCTCCCCCCAAAACCAGATTTGCCATTTGCATTCCAAGTGGCCATAGGAGCTGGTCGCCAAATCGACTTGGGTTGACAGTGGACGTGACTTATAAGTTGGACCAATCAACGTAGACCTAGGTCACTAAGGGTTCCTATGCGGAAAAGGGAAAAGACCCTGCCCTGAAGTAGGAGCTGAAAGAGTTACAGGAACTGCGGTCAGAGGAACTTAGTAATCCCCAAATTGGTTCCGGTGGAACACTAGAAAAGGTTTCCAGGAATGTTACGTTCTAGGAACTGCAAAAATCCCTCCGGTGGGAAATGGACTATTGGCACACATACTCGTGGGGTAGAGCAGAGGAGGCTGGGAATGTCTACTCCCCATCATAAATAAGCACATGTTTAAGAGACTGCAGATGACCGTAGGTCGAACGGTCCTTTAACCGGAGAAACCCACTTTTACAAATATAGATGGAAAGGATGGTGTAATGGTTTTACATTCAGTTTTTACAGGAAGTTCCCGTGTCTCTGAAGCCTGTACAGTTGGGCAAGAGGTACTTCTCCGTTCACCCCGCAGGGAGGGCCTCCAAGCCGCAGGTCAAATGGCTCAATTAAGTGGAAGCTGACTCATTGTCACACTGGATCATGGATCAGTGCTTCACTTACCAGGCAAACTAAACCTTTGAGACGCTCATGAGGGGTATACTATGATACGAGTGGTACGTTGAGCCTAGAGCACTAAGAGTGTTCTAGTTAATGGTGATCTTCCTCTTACTGGCCATTTAATTTCAAGCAAACAATTTACCTTTTTTACACAATGTTCCGATTTAAAAGTTCATCAGAGAAAAGTGCCAGGAACATGTGCCTCTGTCAAAGATCTCTGGGGTGCACCTGGTTGTCGATTTTAAGTTGGCGGGTACAAGAAGACTGGAGGCTGTGCTATTGAAGCTGAAGGCTTAGCATGACATCAAGAAGGTAAGCCATCTTTCTGCTTGTGGCTGTCAAGGTTAAAAATTCTCCTGTAACTACGTGTTAACCTGTAAGTCAGATGAACACTTTTGCCTGAATTGGGTAGTATTTTGTGTATTCTGTGTTCAGGTCTACGCCTCTCAGCGTATGCGTGCTGTCAAGGGTAAGATGAGGAACCGCAGACGTATCCAGCGCAAGGGACCATGCATCGTCTTCAACAAGAACAATGGTGTGACCAGAGCATTCAGAAACATCCTAGGTGAGTCCTAGAACAGTCTGCCACTAATGTGATGGCTCTTTAGATAGAGTACACTACTTTTACTGTAGTTATACTGCATACCCTAATGCGATCACTTGGGATTTTACACTCTGTACTGAGTTTTGAAGCCTTTACTAAGTGAAGTCACTAGCGATGATGATATTCCACTTCTGGTCCGTGTTTCTGAACCCACTGATTATGTTGGAAGTCCTGAGCTTGTTCATACCTCACTTTTGAGAGGTAACGAAGTGAAGTGCTCTGTTTTTACACAAGTTACATGTGTATATTAACCCTGTGGATTCCTGCCTGTAGGCATCACATTGCAGAATGTGAACAAGCTGGACCTGCTGAAGCTTGCTCCTGGTGGCCATATCGGTCGTTTCTGCATCTGGACAGAGAGCGCCTTCCGCAAGCTGGACGGCCTCTATGGCACATGGCGCAAAGCCTCACAGAAGGTTGACTACAAGTGAGTGTTTGTGTTGAAACCATGATAGTAGCTTGTTCTGAGGTGTGTGTGTGTGTGTGTGTTCTACCATGATGAGCTTGCACTTCAAGGTCCGTGTTTCTGAAAGGAATGACGTCTTGCTGAAGTTCTGAGTGTACATAGTCCTTAAGAGTCTGAAATTTATGAAAGACTAGATATCTGTAACTCATCCTTTGTCATTCCTGCTTGCAATAAAGTATTTTGTGACTACTGACTTTCTTCCTCATCTTTGTCCAGCCTGCCAAAGCACAAGATGACCAACACAGACCTGTGCAGAATTTTAAAGTGACGAGATCCACAAAGCACTTTGAGCCCCACAGTAAGTAACATCACTCTGTCGTCTAGGACTGCATTTCTTGGAGGCTTTGTTGAGCAACAACTGTGGAGCATTCCATAATTTATGATGGTAGCTTCTAACAACGCTTTCAGGAAGCTCATTGCAGAATAACTTCTACCATAGCCATGTGTAGCGATGATGATATTCCACTTCTGGTCCGTGTTTCTGAACCCACTGATTATGTTGGAAGTCCTGAGCTTGTCCATATCTCACTTTTGAGAGGTAACGAAGTAAAGTGCTCTGTTTTTACACAAGTTACATGTGTATTAACCCTGTGGATTCCTGCCTGTAGGCATCACATTGCAGAATGTGAACAAGCTCGACCTGCTTAAGCCTGCTCCTGGTGGCCATATCGGTCCTTTCTGCATCTGGACAGAGCACCTTCCACAAGCCGGACGGCCTCGATGGCACATAGCGCAAAGCCTCTTCCCAGAAGGTTGACTACAAGTGAGTGCTTGAGTAGTGTCTTGTGTTTGAAACCATAATTGTAGTGTATTCTCGTGTGTGTGTGTGTGCGTGCCATGTGTAGCAATGATGATATTCCACTTCTGGTCCGTGTTTCTGAACCCACTGATTATATTGGAAGTCCTGAGCCTGTTCGTACCTCACTGCTGGAGGTCACTAAGTGAAGTGCGCTGTCGGTTGCTCCTGTGTTGCAGCCTAACCTTGTGTGTGTTTTGTCATCCTGCAGAAAGAAGATGCAGTGCAGTTCTAAAGAATCCTCTTGAAGTGCACAGACACACAATACAGACGTTTTTCTGGGATTTGGGGTGTTATTTTGTGTCTGGTGCTTCCACACATATACAAACCTGAGAAGGGTTTCTGAATGTATCCTGTCTTCAGTCTCCGGGTGATCTGTTCAAAATTTGCAGGGTCGTCTAAGTCATCGGTCGAAACATTTGAATATTCCCAGCGACCACCCCCTTTCATCAGAGTTGCGATTGGGCCTCGGCAGTTTTAAGTTTGGGAACCTCTGACCTAGCCTATGCTGGAGGTGACCTAGGACATCTGGTAATAGGCAGCCAATTTCAAATGCTTTTATCCTTTTGAATAGGATACATCAACTCTAGTGGGCTTATATACCGACCCAAATTAAATTTTACCCATTATTTTACATTGTTAGGCCATGTTACATCATACATGCAGGTGTATGAATTGATTCTGCTATGGTTATTGTATTTAGCTGACATTTTGGCTGAACTCCAATTAAAGATTAAAGTCTTTAAAAATCACTGCAGGCTGTGTCATTTTATAGAAGTGAGGTGGAGAAATGATGCCATGCTATGAATGATGTAGTTAAATAAACTGCAAGTTTATTGAACACAAATATCCCTAAATTTTCCAAGAGATTCTTTTGAAACACAAATTAGCACAAATACTCATGGGGTAGAGCAGAGGTATAAGGCTGGGAATGTCTACTCCCTATAAATAAGCATATTTAAGGGACCGCAAATGCCCATAGGTCTAATGGTCCTTTAACAGGATGAAGCCACTTGTACAAATATAAATCAAGGGAAAATATGTAGTGTGTGTGTAATGGGTTTGCATTCAGTTTTTACACTTAAGTGTTCCTATGGCTGTGAAACCTGTACAGTTAGGGAAGAGATACTTCTCCATTCGATCAGCAGGGAGGGCCTCCAAGCGACATGTCAAATGGCTCAATTAACTCTGCTGGGGGGAATAAAAACTCATTCTTAATCTGGAGCGTGGATCAAAGCTTTTAAAGTGCTCATCTGTCTTTCAGTGCGTCACTTAGCAGACAAGCTAAACCTTTACGAGACCCTCATTGAGCTCAAAATACCAGGTGTGTTCTAGTCCATGGCTACTGCCCTCATACTGGCCATTTTATCTACAGTTTCAAGCAAACAATTGACAATTTGTACACAATGTTCAGATTTAAAAGTTCAAAGGGGGAATCTGTGTTGTGGAGTGAGGCAGTGATTGGCAAATTTGTTAATTGATTGGCAGACTTGTAATGGTGTTCGCACATGTTAGCCAGTTGGTTAGTGCATGACGGGAAAGTGTGTGTGAGTGTCTTTGCTTGGGGTTGGCAGAGGGACTTGTTTGACATGGCTGTTGTGGGGAGTGTGTGTCAGGGGTCGCACTCTCACACCCCCGCACTGTGGGTGGGGGTCACGGGTTGGTTCAGGCCGATGGTGCTGCACAGCCAGCCGGCAAAGTCCACCTCCTCAGCCTCGGACTGCTTGATGAAGGGGTGGACCTGAGGAAGAGATGCAGGACACAGAAGGGATTAGGTCCTCTGTGCAGTCAGCAGTGCCTAAGCTCACACGCGCACACACACCTGGCCGGCGATCAGCTCCATCAGTCATGTAGGCCTACATGTGTGGGTGTGTGTAGGTAGCTGATGAATACACAAACCCAACTATGGGAAAAGATTTGGTTGGAGCTGACCATGTAATTGGCCTCCAGGTTTACTGAAAATAGTTGTGTAACTTCCTGACTGTTAAATGTTTATCTCTGTACTTGTACTCTGCACAATGACAATAAGGTTGAATCTAATATTACTCCCTTAGAGGTGGACACATGCTGACACAGTAAAGGGAAGCTTACAATAGTCATTATGTATGCTCATATATGACTTCACTGCCCCCTTTTAGAATGGGCAGTGCTATCCTTTTAATTAAGCTGTTGCTGTATAAATAACCTGGAATTGCAAAATAACTGACTAGAGGCAGGCTAGCTCAGCTCACAACCCCAGTACATAGGCAGGCTAGCTCGGCTCACGACCCCAGTACATAGCTGACTAGAGGCAGGCTAGCTCAGCTCACAATCACAGTTCTCTATATGGAAATACAATGTGGAAATACAATAAGGCCCAACTGCTCTGTAAATTACTTGACACATTCTCACCCTTTATCTTCTTTCATTAAAAACAATCTCCCTTTCCTTCCTTAGCCACTGTGGCTCGTCTTCCAGCCTCTCTGGCAGTTAGACGGCCTGTATGGTCTGTCTGAGCCCAGTGTTCCTGAAGCATGGCTCTACAGCACCATGCTTTGAGTGTTTTCTCCACTGCTATTTGAATCAGAGTTCACTTTTAAAGTACCTTAGGTGAAAATGTCTGCAAAATGAGTATAAGTGTCAACAAAATGAGAGCAATATACAGTAGGCTAAAGTTGTGGGAAGGAAATTGTGTCAACTCGTGTTGTGTGAAGTTGAGAGCTGTAACTCATACTTACTATCAGCTGCTTCAGGTCCGCCCTTTCTGCTGGATTCTTGATTAAGCTGCATATAGAGAAATAATAAATCAGCTTTGATTGGTGTGTTGAGTGTAGACCACATTTATCTTTATGCAGTTACACTGTCATTCCACAAGGGGGCAGCATGCTTCACTGATGAGTTGATTTTACTGGAATTCATGTGCCTCATTTACGGACACGCATCCCACACACACTACTTGAGACCTGGCCAACCTCTCTGAGGCTGTGTAGGTGTGTGTCAGTACGTACCATTTATTAACAAAATCTTGGAAGTCAGCACTGAAGATCCCTGGCAGCTTTGGAGGAGGCTGAAAATAAAGTCATGATTCACATCACATTCACACATGCACTAGATTCCAGGAAGAAGTATCTTTATGGCAGTCAAGACCGCCCCACTCACTTCATTCACGATATAGTCAAGCAGCTCAAAGATCGCCATTGGAGGCCGGCTGTCAGGGCCATAGGCTAAAAATGAAAACAATGATGGTTAAATACCACATTTTATTTAAAGACTAGCTTTTCAATGCTATGATGCAATTATACTGTTAAATATGAGTAATGTAAGAAGTTTAAGAGTTAATAGGCAGAAAAAAATAACATGATCTATCTATCTGTCTATCTACCAACCTACCTTTCTGACTGACTGTCTATCTGTCTGTCTGCCTATGTATGTATGTATATGTATGTACCTATGTATGTGTGTGTGTGTGTGTGTGTATGTATGTATGTGTGTATGTATCTATCTATCTATTTAACTCTTCATGTGCCCTGAGCCACTCACAGCTGCCAGGCCTGCCGGGGGGCCTGGGTTTGGGGGAGGCCTCTGTGGACGAGGGGTCTCCCTCCACGGGCTGTCCGAAGATCTGCTCCAGCTCCTTGGCGTCCGGGGGCGGGATGGGGAAGCGGCCGATGGCCATCTCCACCAACGACAAGCCCATGCTCCAGATGTCCGACTGCACCGAGTAGTGGGTGCCCTGCAGCCTCTCCGGCTGGGGAAGCGGGAGGGGGGTGGGGAAATGGGAGGGGAGGACAGGAAGACAGGGATGACGTAACGGGAGCCCCAGCTTAACGGGTGGGCTCATGTAAGATATCTCTCTCTCTCACACACACACACACACACACACGTACGCATACAGGCCAGCAACAGAACAATGCCTGCTATTTATTTCAACACCTGCCAAGTCTTGGCAAACTCTCATCTCTGAAAGGCTTTGAGTGAATCGTGCAGATTTAACTCTATGTTCCCAGTGACCGTGTGTTTATGTTAGGGATAAACATTCTTAGAAACATAACATTGCCTGTAACAGCACACAAAGAAATACCACAGTGCATGTTTGAATCGGTAACATTCAGTGTTGAATGGGCACCATTTATGGGCAGCTCATACACAGGTGGCTAAAAGCCCACCAAGTTTGATCCCAGCCACAGTGCATCACAATAGTTATACTGTTTATACTATTCTAAATGTACAGTTGCCTGTCAAAGCACATTAAACATTCCGTGCTCAGTGATTTCTGTCATTCACAATGTGTCGTTGTGTTGTTAGTTTGTTTATTAGCGTTGGGTGGGCATGTGTTTTGTTCGTCTGGCCAGAGGACGCACAGACACACACAGGGACAACACGGCACAGAGGACGCAGGACACACACACACGGTACAGAGGACATAGGGACACACACACACGACACACACGGCACAGAGGACGCAGGGACACACAAACACAACACAGAGGACGCAGGACACACACACACACGGTACAGAGGACGTAGGGACACACACACAGGACACACGGCAGAGGACGCAGGACACACAAACACGGCACAGAGGACGCAGGACACACAAACACGGCACAGAGGACGCAGGACACACACACGGCACAAAGGACGCAGGACACACACACGGCACTAAGGACGCAGGACACACACGGCACAGAGGACGCAGGACACACGGCACAAAGGACGCAGGACACACACGGCAAAGAGGACACAGGACACACACGGCACGGGCAGCAGCAGGAGGGACTTACAGACATGTATGAGCGTGTCCCTACAAACGAGTTGGCCATGGAGTCAATGAGCTGGCCGCTCACGCCGAAATCACACAGCTTGATCTCCCCGCGTGAGTTCACCAGGATGTTGGAGGGCTTCACGTCTACGAAGGAGGAGGAGGAGGAGGCTAATTACTTTGACAGCAGGGAACAGAGAGCATGTCCACCTCCATTTACTAGCCTGAACAGGGAGAGCATGTCCACCTCCATTTACTAGCCTGAACAGATTAAGGAGATGGCCCTCACTACACGGCATGCACTCTCAGCATATACAATACACACTTTGAAATAACAACACTGCCAACTTAGTGTGAAATACTATAAGTAATGTCTATATACTATATAATAATAATAGGGCTGTTAATCGATTAAAAAAATTTATCTAATTAATTACATACTCTGTGATTAATTAATCTAAATTAATCGCATATATGATTTTGGCTGTGAAAGTATTTTAAATATTTAAATTCAAATGAATCATTGAATAATCAGCATTAGTGACATTAAAGTTCAAAAACTCTTTTATTATTATTTTAATAATGGCCATAATCTATGATATGACCTAATATGCTGAGGAAATAAATTCAAAAGTGCTTCGGGAAGAAGTTTTTTTTATCACGTACATTGCAGAGGACTTTATTTTAATCAACACTTTATATTTATCAACACCATCAGGCCATTTTTGAAAAGTAAATGTTCCAATCAATGATCTAGGCAGCACATTTTCTTCTCTCTCCTTCATTTTACAGTCTAATGGTTACTGACTACAACGGCTCAGGGTCAAAGGTCATACAGAATCGATTAATCTGCGTTATTTTTTTTTTATTTAGTTATTTTTTCTCAAATTAATTAATCGAAATGAATCAGTTATTTTGACAGCCCTAAATAATAATATAAAAGGTGAACAATATAAAGCATTTCTAATGTGCAAGGAAAGGGACTTGCCAACATGCTTTACTGAAAATACAGCATGTATATGTCTTTATATCCATAAATATATACGTATTTAAAGAAAAAGATATTTCTAGATAAGTGCATATTTGTGTGAGTAGTAAAACATGAGGTCTGTCCCATGCTGCTGGTTGGGAGAACGGAGCCACTGACCTCTGTGCATGATCTTGTGTTTTTCCCTCAGGTATGACAGGCCTTTTATCACCTGGTGAGACAGCAGGGGAGAGGTCTGTTACATTTCAAACACACACACACACACACACACAAAAGCACATAAACACTCTTATACACATGAACATGCATACACACACACACATGCTCACACTCTAAAATGCACATGCTACCACACTGCAAAAAACGGCTGAAATGAAAAACATTGGCACTCACTGCGATGCAAACGGCTAAAATGAAAAACATTGGCACTCACTGCGATGCTGACTTTGCCCAGGATCTCTTCAGGGATTTTGCCGGCCTTCTTCAGGGACTGGTCCAGAGATCCACCGTCCTGCAAACACAATCAGTATTTACATCTGGTCATGGAAACACACACACACACACACACACACACACACACACAATTACAATGACTAAGGATCAAATGTAATATGTGCATGTATTTTTTGCATTCTCTCTTGATGCTCTTGATGCTCCAACCCGCCAGTGTGTGTAGAGTGATGTGTGTGAGATCAGTGTGTGTAGAGTGCTGTGTGTGAGATCAGTGTGTGTAGAGTGATGTGTGTGAGATCAGTGTGTGTAGAGTGATGTGTGTGAGATCAGTGTGTGTAGAGTGCTGTGTGTGAGATCAGTGTGTGTGTGAGATCAGTGTGTGTAGAGTGATGTGTGTGAGATCAGTGTGTGTAGAGTGATGTGTATGAGATCAGTGTGTGTAGAGTGATGTGTGTGAGATCAGTGTGTGTAGAGTGCTGTGTGTGAGATCAGTGTGTGTAGAGTGCTGTGTGTGAGATCAGTGTGTGTAGAGTGCTGTGTGTGAGATCAGTGTGTGAGTGTGAGATGTTGTAGACATTCTAAGTGAGATCAGACATCAGAGATGTGCTGGGAAACTCAAGATACAGCACACCTACACGTCCGTCCCATAGCTGTAGGAGATGGATGCACACCTACACGTCCGTCCCATAGCTGTAGGAGATGGATGCACACATACCAAGGGTGGGAGGCAAGTTGGCCTACCTGTCTGTCAGCCTACCAACATGTTTGTCCACATGTTTCTCTGCCTACCTGCCTGCTGTCTGTTTGCCTGTCTGTCTGTCTGTTCCCTTCCTGTCTCTTCAAATATCCACTCCACAACCATGTTCCAAGCAGATCTAATCTCTACTCCCTCTCTCACCATCCATCCATCCATCCATCCATCACCCACCATGTGTTCCATGCAGATGCTGATCTCCCCGTCGCTGTAGAAGGCTCCGTAGAAGCCCACGATGTAGGGCGAGTTGCACTCATGCAAGACCTGCAGCTCTCTGATGATCTGGTTACGGATGGCCGGCTTGATCTCCAGGTGGATCAGCTGGGAATGCGTACACACAGACACACACACACACACACACACACACACACACAAAAAAAAAACACACACACACACACACAGGGGCATGAGTGAGCGAGGCTAGGTCATTGGAGCATTGGAGACCTTCCGTATGTGTGAGCCACTGAATTACATGTAGTCAGTCAGGCAGAAATCCATTCACTCCATCCATGCCTTCATATCACTGGGCTTTTTAAATTAACTAGACCAAAATAGACTGCAGATATCTGAGCTCTCATTTCACAGGGTATACTATGTATTAATGTTGCAATGTGACATACAGTACATGTAGGCTCTTGTCTATCTTATATAGATTTTATATAGATCTGCTATATTTTACTCATAGTACATCACTAAGATTTCATTTCAACAGAATATTGACTTAAAGTGATACGCCACCATTTGGGGAAATATGCTCATTTTCCACCTCCCCTCGAGTTAAACAATTGAGTTTTATCTTTCTCCAGTTCATACAGCCGTTCTCTGAGTCTGACTCCAGCCTAGCATAGATCATTGAATCGGATTAGACCATTAGCATCTCGCACGCTATCGCCAGACTCGGAGAACGACTGGATGAACTGGAGAAGGTAAAACTCAATTGTTTAAAGGAGTATTCCGGTGAGATATTGACCTAATTGTGTTGAAGCATGATACCGAGTGTGAATGTATGTCTCATAGCTCATCTCCCTGCACTCAGAAATCTGGCGCTAGTTAGCCGATGCTACCAGTTTTTCGATGGGGGTGCCTCGAGCATCGGCCTAGCCATGCAAATAAATCACTGTTTTACAGCATTTACGAGGCTCAAGTAGCTCCATAGTTCATTTGTAGACTTCCGAGGGCCTTGACATTTAAAACGAGACATTGGGAACTTTGAAAAAAGACAATTTATACAGACAGTACCTTTAGGAAGTTTACCGTTCGCCGCCATCTTCAATTTAGTCACGATAAGTCGAGCGACAAGTACGAATGAACAGGTATGATAAGGGATCAGATTCCAAAAATAATTCAGTGGAAATGCATGGATTCCAGTTGCTGCTACTGGAAGCAACTGGAATCCATGCATTTCCACTGAATTATTTTTGGAATCTGATCCCTTATCATACCTGAAGTCTACCAATGAAGTATGGAGCTACTTTGAGCCTCGTAAGCGGTGTAAAACAGTGATTCATTTGCATGGCTATGCCGATGCTCAAGGCACCCCCATCGAAAAACATCGGTTAACTAGTGCCAGATTTCTGAGTGCAGGGGACAAGCCGAGATGAGCTATGAGACATACGTTCACACTCGGTATCATGTTTCAACACACTTTAGGTCAATATCACACCGGAATTCTCCTTTAAGTCGAGGGGAGGTGGAAAATGAGCGTATTTCCCAAAATGCTGGCTTATCCCTTTAAAGAACACCTTGAAGGAAGAGAAACCCCAACAGCTCTAAATAAAATATATGCATTATGGATGTGATCATATATTTAATATGTGCATTATGAATGTGATCATATTGTAACGATTTGATAGCGACACACACAGTTGTCCAATCAAAAGGTTTATTAGCTGAGAACGAGAGCACACAGACCAAGACCCAGAACACAATACACACGGGGCAGGTCAAGCCGACACACACACTACACATACAGGGGAGGACGCAGCCCCCCACACAAAAAGGATCACACATGAGGGAGAAAGGGAAACATGTTACAATAAAGACGCTAACATTACACTCAAAACTAAGGAGAATAACGACATAAACCCCCCAAATGTTCGCTCTCGTATCCCAGGATGCCCTGCGCGGGAGAACGCTAACACTGTCTTTATGCGCCGACGCTACATAGCTCCCCCAACAAGCCATTGCCGTCCTCGGCAACGACCACGAGGTAGCCACATGCTAGCGTCGGCGCGCGTCGCCCGCCACTCAGTCCAGTGCGACAGTACCGCCAAATCACGTGGGGTGCACACGCCGCAGGAGCTCACTCAACGGGGCGCCACGCTGCTAGCAATCCAGTTCGGGCGTGCTAGCAGCCACGTGGCCGACCCCGCTCGTCACCAGCTCCCTCTCAGCAGCCGCCCTCAGGCTGCACTTTCCGCGGCGTGTCACCACGGCACTCCTCCTCTCCTGGCGGGGCCCTAGGTGGCCTTTTCAACCGTCGACACTGTACCAAGCACCGGGGTTCGAGGGGGGCCAGATGAAGCTGCACCAACGCCACTCCGCTCCGTCGAGTCGCCGACCAGGACAGACAGGCACCGACTCCGCAGCAACCGGACCGCGCTGAGCTCTCCCGCTGCAGCTACCGTCTTCGGCGTCCCTCCTCGTGTTGCCATCTCGCAGAGCCGTCCTGCTCTGCTCCCGGCCCATTCCACTCCCTCGCGGCCTCAGCGAAGGCACGACCCCCGAAATGGCCATGCTAACGAACTCCACACAACAAACTTTTTTAAAGGCGCCGGCCAACAGGCCAACTAGAACGGGCGCCCACACAGCACGGTGCCTCTCACACGCACCCAAAAGTTTTAAAGTTCAGAGTTCAGAGGCCCTTTCCGTCGAAGCTGCCCCACCGTCGTGAGTTCGCTGCCCTCAGCGGCTCTGCCAACCGTCCATCGTCTAGGAACCTCTTCCTCGCCGCACTCCCTCGGCTCTGCTCACGCGTCGCGGCTCGCCGTGGAGTCAGCGCCCATGCCAGCGTCGTCTTCTCCGCGAACGCTTCTTCAGGCCCCTCTTCCGGCAAGATCTTCTCCCATGGCCGCAGGCAGCTCCAGACGATAGCTCCTCTTCTCCGTCGGCAGTAGCAATAGAAGGCCCCGAGCTTTTTAGTAGCCCTTACAAGGGCTCTCTCTGGATCCTCTTGCGTGGGCCTCCACCCAGTGGTGAGGTCTCCCGCTCCCAGCTTCTCTCGCTGAGCGGAGGCCATGTTCAAAAGTCGCTTCTGACACCAATGTAACGATTTGAAGGTGACACACACAGTTGTCCAATCAAAAGGTTTATTAGCTGAGAACGAGAGCACACAGACCAAGACCCAGAACACAATACACACGGGGCAGGTCAAGCCGACACACACACTACACATACAAGGGAGGACGCAGCCCCCCACACAAAAAGGATCACACACGAGGGAGAACTAAAAGGGAAACATGTTACAATAAAGACGCTAACATTACACTCAAAACTAAGGAGAATAACGACATAAACCCCCAAATGTTCGCTCTCGTATCCCAGGATGCCCTGCGCGGGAGAACGCTAACACTGTCTTTATGCGCCGACGCTACAATATATTTATTAAGTGCATTATGGATGTGATCATATATTTGATATGTGCATTATGGATGTGTCAGTGTTATGGAGTTATGGAGTCAACACTCCTCCAATTTTAGGCAGCAGCCAGTTAAAAAAAAATGTAAACAACATAAGGAATGCATTAACAGTAATATTTTAAAAAAGATCGAAAATCTAGTCGAACCGTGACATTAAAATTGAAAATTAAATCGAATCGAGGATTTGGTGACACCCCTATCCGTAACCCATGGCATCCTCTAAAAAAGGGCACACAGACCATAACAACAAAATCAATTCCTGTCAAAGGTGCTGGAGAGCCTGTTAGCTGAGTCCAGCTCTGACCTGTGTTTCATCTGAAGACATGAGGATGGTGCAGATGAATAGCCTACAAGTACACCTCCACAGTGTGCGCCTGCTACCTACTAGTCTTCAGTGCTTTGGATAACTCCTCTCACCGGTATGCACAGCAACCTCCTCCCGCTCTACCCTCCACACAATCTTTAAACAAGAGTACGCATTTACACAGCTGGCTTGAAATCAAAACACATTCCTAAACACGCTCCCTTAACACAAGCCCTGACTTGCGCTACTGCCAGGGTATTATCAAATACTTCAGCAGGTTTGAAAACATTTTACGAATGTTAAATACATCACATTCTGTTTTACTGATGCAGAGTTCAAGCGATTATTTTTTGCATATCCTAAATGCTTTTGCATGTGCTCTGAATGAGAAAATCAAGATGTGTGGCAGCTTTTCTTCCCAAGCTTGCTCCTGTACAGATCGTCCTAACATTTTACTATACTATACTATACTATACTATACTATATAATATACTATAATTGAAGCTCAAAATATCCCTTACTTTTATTTGATTGTGTTTTACACTATTTGACACTCTTACAATGTGTATTGTTAATTGTTATGACTATTATAATGTAAGTCACTTTGGATGAAAGCCCCTATAACAAAACCATAGCATAACCAAAACCATAACATAACCATAACCACAACCATAACATAACCAAAACCATAACATAACCATAACCACAACTATACGCAGCGAGGCACGGGCCAGTTCTGAGCTAAATCCGGTTGGTTAACCCAGGCTTTCTGTTAGTCTGTGGTGTTTCTGACCGTACCTTGCGTGCCATGATGAGCCCCGAGGGTTTGTGTGAGACCTTGAAGACCACTCCTCCGTTGCCTGCGCCCAGCTCGCAGATCTTTTCAAAGTCGTCGTCCTTGAGCTCGCCCACCTTCTGCTTCTGCGTGAGGAAAGCTTCCAGACGCTTCCGCTGCTGCTCGTCCAGCTCCAACTCCTCCAGCTTCTTCTGCAGGGCCTCCAGGTTGGTCCTGGGTGGATGGACACACACACACACACACACACACACACACACACACACACACACAAACACACATAAACAGAAATAAGACAAAAGTGTGTCAGATACCAAAGGCACATTAGGTGTGTGTGTGTGTGTGTGTGTGTGTGTGTGTGTGTGTGTGTGTGTGTGTGTGTGTGTGTGTGTGTGTGTGTGTGTACAAAACATGGCAGCAAACATAAAGTGTAAGGTTGTGCCTTTGTGTCTCCTCCTCTATGTGTAAGGATATCAGGTATACTCATAGCCTATTAGCAACATTTAATAGCTTAATTTACAAAGCAGTAATATCCAACTAATTATATTAATTAATTCATTAATTAGCCGTCTGTTACAAAATGTACTTAGTCTAAATAATTGGTAATAATGTGTATTAAGATGCAAATCATGTCCCATTAAAACAAATGTAAAACAAATGCCACGATGTAGGTGTTACTTATAAACAAAAAGAAATCCTGTCATTTTTTATTAAAAAGCAAAACAGTGCGGTGTGCAGTGCACGCTTCACATGAGATGCTGCCGTCACCCTTTTCAGCTGAACATTACCATGGCAACACAGCCAAGACAGCTGTCAGTCAAGGCCAGCTGAGAGATGTCAGTGTTTGCCTGAGGGAGAGAGAGAGAGAGAGAGAGAGAGAGGGAGAGAGAGAGAGAGAGAGAGAGAGAGAGAGAGAGAGAGATCTTCCATCTCTATGCCTTCCACAAGACACCATGGGCAGGGCAGCCAACCACTGCATGCCTGGATGAGGGAGATGTCCGCTGGGTATTACACTACAGAGCAGGCTGTTGCAGCCTACAGTGTGTGCTCTTACGGTATGCAGCCTTAAACACATGGGGAGCTCAATACAGCTGCTCTGATAATGATATGATATACTCCTGTGTGTGTGTGTGTGTGTATGTGTGTGGGTGTGTGCGCGTGCACGCTTGTGTGTGTATTTGTGTACTTTCATTCAGTATGTATTTCTGTGAGAAAGGATGTTTTTGAGTATACAGTACTTACAGCACTACTGTGTGTGTGTGTGTGTGTGTGTGTGTGTGTGTGTGTGTGTGTGTGTGTGTGTGTGTGTGTGCGCGCGTGTGTGTGTGCGCGCGCGTGTATGTATGTATGTGTGTGTGTATGACCGTGTGTGTGTGTGTGTGTGTGTGTGTGTGTGTGTGTGTGTTCATTCCTTCAGACCCCAGTATGAGGAAACTGGGAGTTCCGCTAAGAATGTGTGCCTCTGTCGGGCCATGTTGTCATGGCGATGCATTTCCTTTGCACTTCATTGGTAGAGTGAACTCCTCTGACCTTCTATTCTTCATCCTCTCTTCCTCTCCTCCCCCTGCATTCTCTCTCTCTCTCTCACTCTCTCTGCCACACACATACCCCATACTCTCACACCCTCTCTGTATACTTCAAACACACACACACACACACACACACACACACACACACTCCCTGCCTCTCTCATTTTCTTCCTCTCTACAAATGCATATACTGTATGAATATGTCAGACCATATGTTCTTGTGTAGAAATGTGTGTGTGTGTGTTTGTGTGTGTGTGTGTGTGTGTGTGTGTGTGTGTGTGTGTGTGTGTGTTTGTGTATTTTACACACTCTGTAGACTGTACACTCTCTCTCACACATGTGTGTGTGTGTGTGTGTGTGTGTGTGGGTGTGTGTTAACTAACCACAGATGAGTAAAACACAGAGAAAGCGTTTCCCTGGGGATCAATGGTAGTATCTATCTAAACCATCTGCATGTCTCACCTCACACACACTCATTTAACCCTTTCCTCTCCCATACCCCTCCGCTACTCAATGCTAACAGGAGAACTGCTAACCAAGCCGGTCCCACACCAAGCTCCTCATGTAGGGCTGATGGGCTCTTTCCTTTCTCACATGATAAAATCAATAGATGATCAAACATCTAAATAGGTGCAAGATCAATACACCAGGGGTGGAGCAGTAGCCCCTGGTGGTGCCAGTGAGGTGAGGCGTATGGACTGGACTGGACAGGATGTAAATCCATCCTGAAGAGCCAGTGAGCTGTGCTCTGCTTTCCAAGGTGAGATCCAAAGCGCTTTGATGTTGCTGGTGCGGCACAGCAGACAACTGTGCAGGAGACTGGGGACGGATCGGAGCAGATCAGGCACACACACACACACACACACACACTACAGAGGACACTGCTCCCCTTGAACCCCCCTCAAGGACCACTCACTCACCCATTCACATGCAAAACCTGTTTGTCCCCGTTTTTATTTTTCAAACATAAATTTTCTTTTCATTTCCCAGAGGCTCCTTGGCCAATATCATCAGGCTCTCTCCACGCATTTCCATAATAATATGATCACCAATGGACACTCTAGAGGTGGAGCTCGAGGGCCTTGAGGCTCTGAGCCCGATCACGACTCTGGGAGCTGGGCATGGACAAGAGGCTGTGTTGAGGCGTGATGGGCCACGATCAGCTACTGAGTGTGTGTCTCATCCGTGTGTGTAGTGAAGAGAGTGTTAAGTGTGTGCTATATGTGATAAGAGGACTGCACAACCATGGTTACGAGGTGGCTATGAAAATAAAGAGAGAGAGAGAGAGAGAGAGAGAGAGAGAGAGAGAGAGAGAGTGCAAGAAAGAGAAAAAGGAAAGAGAAATAAAGAAACTTTGTGTGAGCAAGATAGAGTGAAGAAAACCGTGAGAGAGAGAAAGAGAGAGACAGACAGAGAGCAATAAGAGAGTGAGTGAGAAAAAAGGGAAAGCACGCAAGAGAGGGAGAGAGAGAGAGAGTGAATGACAGAGGGCATGAGAGAGAAAGAGGAAAAGAGTGTGAGTGCAGGGAGGGTAGCGTGGGTGGCGTGGGCGTGCTGCTGACAGGAGAGACAGAGGCGCTGCTGGAACAGGCTGAGCTACCGGAGAGAAGGAGCGAGGGAGGGAGGGAGAGATGGAGAGAGAGAGGGATGGAGAGAGAGAGAGAGAGAGAGAGAGGGAGAGAGAGAGAAGGAGAGAGGGAGAGGGAGAGAGAGAGGGAGGGAGATGGAGAGAGAGAGAGAGAGAAAGAGATAGAGAGGGGGGGGGGAGAACATTTCACACTTTACACTTCACACCTCTCGTCTCCCCTGCTCTCAATTTTATGCGTAGGAGAGGGAACAAGAACAGCCCCATCAGGAGAGCAAGAGTTAGATACACACACACACACACACACACACACACACACACACACACACAACACACAGATAGAGGAGGGGGTGGGTCATCTTTCACACTCCACAGGACCCAAGCCAGAAGCACAAGCACTATATAAGCACATTGATAAAACAGGTTACAATTTCAGGATTTAGGGAACACACACACACAATGCACAGAAGAGGAGATGTATGAGGACAGCGCAAAAACGACGAAGAGATGACCTTAACTTGTGTTTGCCTTTCTAATGTCTTACTTTCACTTTCACGTCATCAGTGATGAACGCTGTTTACCTGATGAAGTGAAAGCTTAGTAAATTCCATGCAATATGGCAAGGCACAGCGTTCACTTTCTGTGCACAGAAAAACCTCACATACAACCACACTTATAACCACATACACAAATAACTACACACACACACACACTCTCACACACACACTCATTCAAACACAACTTCTTTACTGCCTTCATTTCATTTGCTGATCTACTTTCTTTCTTAATCACCTTACACAAACAAACACACACACACACACACACACACACACACACACACACACACACACACACACACACACACACACACAGGTTCAGATAAATCTGAGGTTCAGGTTTACTCTTGGCTGCTGTTTAAAGGTAAGATTGCTGAAGCGGTTCCATGAAACAGATTGCTCAGTTCGCCGCCCGGCCCCCCAGCTGAGCAGGGGGCATGCACATGAAACAGCCCCCGCAAGGAGGGAGACCTGCTGGGCTCTCAGCCACGGGTCACTGGCCTGCTGGCCTGCCCTGGGTGGGTGGAGGTGCTTAATGATTCACAAGAGGACGCTTTAAACTACTCCCCAGGGGACTCCTGTGTGGAGCATGGCCATCAGTGGAGTGACCGCCGGGCAGACCGTCACACACACACACACACAAACAAACATATATATACTCAAAGAAATTATGACTTATGGCGGCCTTACATTGTACGATTTTGGTCTGTTTTCACAGTCGGCGACTAAATTTCCAAAGTCGGACAGAAATCATGGGAGTCGTACTGGAATCGCGGCGCGCTCCCGTTAAATAGATCGTTAAGTGAAAGGTGCCAATCTTAGCAGTTTTAAAGGACAAGTTCGCTATTTTACACTTAAAGCCCTGTTTTCAGATAGTTTATGATTAAATAGAAAGTTTAAGATTGAAATTTGGCGTACCGCCAAGTACCGCAAGTACAGTGCAGTACCGCAATACCGCGACTGCAAAAGACTACAGAAAGAATACAAACATCCCCATATCCGTTTCTGGCAGCGGAGTAATACCGCACCTCACAGCACATCCAGTACAAGTCAATGGAGTTGGACAAAAACTATGATAAAACCTGTTGGAAAGCATCTTTTGCAGCGATCTTTGTGTGAGCATATCAGTGAACACCCCTGACCACTCGGTGAGTTTCATGTCTTCATGTAAACGAAAGTTTAATGTGTTTTAGAAAGATTGTTCCAGTGCACCTATGCAGCCGTTGTGGAGGTGGGAGGGTGCTACCACAGAAAGCGAAAATTCTCAGGACAGCAGCATGTGTCCAAACTTCAATCTTAAACGTTCTATTTAATCATAAACTATCTGAAAACAGGGCTTTAAGTGTAAAATAGCGAGCTTGTCCTTTAAGTCAGTCGGAGTCAGTCTTTCCTAGTTTTGGCGTTACAACAATATCAAACATGTTTGATATTATCGCAAGTCTTTTAGTCGTGGCTCATGCAAATAGTGACGTGAACGATGTAAAAACCAATAGTGACTTCGCTCCAACACCAAACAGGAGGGGCAAAGTAGGCGACAGCTGTAGCAAGGGACCTGATGAAACCCATGAATATGATCATTTGTTATTTCGTTTCTTATACATCTTTAGTCGGCTCTTCCATGTGACAGAACAACTCTATATCGGTTAGGGATGTCACGCATGAAACAATGCTGCAGAAACACGAAAATATGACTTTGAGTTTAGTAGGCTATCATTTCAGTTCCCGTTGATATCTATTGCACGATGGGTAATAATTTAAAGGAATAGTTGCAGTCTTGTAAATAGTGACCCTGCAAGATCCCTAGTCATTGCAAAATCATAGTCTGTGACTTAAAACTCTATTACTTGTCTTTAGATGTGAGACTGTAGTCTTTCAAAAATCTTTTCCAAATCTTTGCAAATCTTTCCAAAGTCTGTCAGTGTAAGGAGGGCTTTAGACGGTTTTTGCCTTCTTCCAATGGCAGGAATTGAGATCCACTCATTGGATGGATCAGAGATGGGGGCCTATGCTAAGGACTGTTACCATATTCAGACTGTTTCTAATATGTTCAATGTCTAAGCTATTCTCTCACAAACAAATTAAACCTGTTATTTCATCTTATCCTGCTTACCAGGGCTTTGAACCAGAATTTTGTCCCAATTGGTTCCTTCCGAACAGAAACAGTATTTTAACGTTTCCGGTTTTCGGTTTAACCCTAAAATTGATGTTCCTGGACAGAAACTGTATTTCGCTATGCTACTTGTTTTGGAACATCAACAAACACCACTACCCACTCGGTGAGTTGCACTGTTTTGAAAACGAACGTTAAGGGTTGTTTTAAGGACATGTTTGTGCATGCATGTAGGCAGCCACTCTGAAGCAGTAAAGGCAATTCAAAATGACCAATCAAAATGACCAAAATGACCAATCGTCAACATTTCGGTGTCCACCACTCTAGTTCATCCAAAACACACCAGAAAAGGGACTCAAAGTGCTAAATACCGGAATTATCCTTTAAGTCTCTATCCTGTCATCAAACATTTAAAAAGTGCTATCATGTAAGTGGCATAACTGTAATTCTGACATGTCTACATTTATTCAGTATTACACATGAATTAAGACGAGGAAAATGTCTGCCATGTCGTTTATTGGCAAACAACTGAACACATATCCATTATACTTCTAACATAGCTCAAATGACAAATAGGGCAGGCTACAGTACATAGCTGTCATTGAAAACTTCAATTGACCATACCTGGTCAGGGCCCAATCAGTGCATTTGTTCTCTTGTCATCCAACATACAGTAACAGTACAAAACAGCAAAGCAATACAGAAGCTTCAGTGTAGTTCTTACATCCATCCAAAAGCCTATGCAACTCACATAGCTAAATCTATGCAAATAACTGAAAGATGGTAGGCTACATAGCTGCCATTGTGGACATCAACTGACCAAACCTGCAGGGCCCAATCAGTGCATTTTTGTCTCTACATTTGTCTTGTACATAGCTGCTATTGTGAATATAAACTTTTAAACAAACATCAATAACTTTGTCAGGGCCCAGAGGGAAATTACAAAAGATTCTGCCTGTACAGCTGGTGGTAAACTTCTCTATTACATTTCTCCCGATGAGTGAACGCCTGGAAGTGAACCTCACCAAGTCATATTGCATAGAAATCTTGTCAAAGAACGAAAAAAATAACGGTATTAACCGGTTACCATTATTTTTGATAATGTTCCGGAACATTTAAAAATGTAAAGTTTCCGGTTTCGTTTCTGCTCCTAGCAAAACATCAAACGTTTCTGGTTTTAGTTTTCGTTCCGTGAACCGGTTCAAAGCCTTGCTACCTACTGAGTATTTCTGGTAGAATACCCGTGCAGACACACACACACACACACACATAAATATATACATTACCCCAGGCAAATGCTTGTATGGGGTAATACCCTCACAGCTATTTACTGATCATTCATTATGCTGATTACTAGTTAAGTATTTTATGTGTGCTTTATGTCTTTAGTTATTTCATCACACCTTTGATTTCCTCCGTCGCTGAGGAGAAGAAATCAATATGATGCTCTTGGTCACATCCATAATTGAAACCCTTTTCGTCAGGTGTGTGTGTGTGTGCGTGTGTGTGTGTGTGTGTGTGTGTGTGTGTGTGTGTGTGTGTGTGTGTGTGTGTGTGTGTGTGTACACAGCAGTGATTTAAAGACAAAAGAAAATGGGACTGTGAACAGAAGAGCTTCTGTGTACATTTCAGCCTAGGCCACACTTCATGTATGACGATGGCGGCTGTTTATTCTCAAGGTTTCCCACGCTAATGGGAAGACTGCTGAAAAACAGTCTCCCCGTCCTGCTGCGTCCATGTCCTTTGCTATGCCCTAAGCTGAGCCTCAGGTGTGGACTGTGGAGGTGAAAAGAAAACATGGAGAAGCACGTTGCAGTGCAGCTACGGTCAGAAAGACAAAGACAGACCAGCAGAGATGCTTCAGAACAGGAGAGACAGACAGATGTGTCAGTGTAGGAGAGACAGTTTAGAAGGGACAGACAGAGTTGTTTCAGTACAGGAGAGACAGACAGTTTCATTAGTGGAGGAGAGACAGACAAAAAGGGCTGGATCAATTATTCGATTATTTATCAAATAAATAAATCGCCAACTATTTTAGTAAATGGTGAATCAGTTTGGGTCATTTTCTTATGGAAAATAGCTAAACATTCGCTGATTTGTATTTTGTAAATGAAATATCTTTGGCATGTGGACAAAAGATGGCATTTCAGGACATAATCTTTGGCTTTGGGGAACACTGATTAACATGTTCACCATTTCATGACATTTTATCATTTAAACAACTTAATTACGACAATTAATCATAAGAATAATCAAATGATCAGTCGACTATGAAAATAGTGAGAAGAGGAGACACAGACTAATGAGAATCAGGATAGAGAGAATAAGGAGTGATAGAGAATAAGGAGCGATAGAAAATAAAGAGTGATAGAAAATAAGGAGCGATAGAGAATAAGGAGTGATAGAGAATAAGAGAATAAGGAGTGATAGAGAATAAGAGAATAAGGAGTGATAGAGAGAATAAGGAGTGATAAACAATAAAGAATAAGGAGTGATAGAGAATAAGGAGTGATAAACAATAAAGAATAAGGAGTGATAGAGAATAAGGAGTGATAGAGAATAAGAGAATAAGGAGTGATAGAGAGAATAAGGAGTGACTGAGAGAGATGTTCCAGGAGAGGAGCGGCAAACAGAGATGGTTCACCAGAAAACACTACGGTCCTTCTTAATCTACCTCTCGTGTGTATGTGTGTGTGTGTGTGTGTGTGTGTGTGTGTGTGTGTGTGTGTGTGTGTGTATGTGTATGTGTGAGTGTGTGTGTGCGTGTGCGTGCGTGCGTGCAAGTAAGTCTGCTGTGTGAGCCATGAAGTACTGATCATCACTGCTGGTGATCTATGTCATCAGGTTGTGATGTATTGCTTTTACTGAGCCACACACACACACACACACACACACACACACACACACTACTACTCACTCAAATTAAAAAGCAAATCTGGGGGGCTTGATCTCTGTAAAAATAACCCTCTGCACAGAAAGGTTCACTAATCAGAAGAGCTCCCTACCACACAGACACTAACAGAGAAATGAGCAAAGCTCACACACGAGAAATGAGCAAAGCTCACACAAGAGACATAAGCAAAGCTCACACAAGAGAAATGAGCAAAGCTCACACAAGAGAACACAAGTGAAATGAGCAAAGCTCACACAAGAGAACACAAGTGAAATGAGCAAAGCTCACACAAGAGAAATGAGCAAAGCTCACACAAGAGACATGAGCAAAGCTCACACAAGAGACATGAGCAAAGCTCACACAAGAGACTGCTGCAGCCTGTATGTCCTCACACTAAATCAAGAGTTTGGGCTAAAGGATGTGGGTTAGATTTGGATACGGAACAGAAGATTATAGGGTAGGTGCTGCTGGGTAGGTGCTGCTGGGTATAGGGTAGGTGCTGCTGGGTGCTGGGTAGGTGCTGCTGAGTGCCAGTTCCAGGGGGAAAGTGTGTTTACTGTCAGATCCCCACGGTCCCAATGAGGTCCGGAAGCGTGACTCAACTCTGAGGGATTACTAACAGCCCAGAAAAAACCACTTACCGTAAAACCCCTTTACACACACACACACACCACTCCATATACACACTAACATCCCAGGTCCAGTTACTTATAGTGGGTGAAAGAATTCTAAACACCCCCCAGCTCTGACTTCCAGAGGCCTGATTCAAAGTTCCACAGCAGCATTCCAGAGCCCCACCCGCCTGCCCCGGCCTGCCCTGGCCTCCTGACAGGAATGCGCCGGCCCATGGGCTCTGCTGTCACACTGCAATACAGAGGTCCCCTTAGACCCCTCCCTAAAGGCGGCACCACCACCACAATACAATGCACCACACCACACCACACCACAACACACCAACACGCTCCATCCTCCTCCACCCTCTCCACCCTAGACAAGCCCCAGAGCACTGGAAGCAAACGCCACTGAAGAAATCCAAACTCTGGGCTTACACTGAAGGAAACAGTAGCTTTCTTGGAGAGGGTTCTCTCTCTCCCTCTCTCTCTTTCTGAGAGTGTATTTGTGTGTGTTGTGTATTTGAGTGTTTGTGAGTGACAAGGAGAGAGAGAGAGAGGTTATGTGTGAGTGAGAAAAAGCAAGAGTGTGTGTGCATAGAGCTACACTCAAAGAGAGTTAGCAGCCTTTTGCCCTCTCTCTCTCTCTCTCTCTTTCTCACTCACTCTCTCTCTCTCTCTCCTGTGCCACTCTCGCTGCTTCCCAGGAATATTTTTAGCCAGCATACTTCCCACCTCTCTCACCATACCACACCATATGCACCCTCTTACCTGCTAGCGCTCCAGGGCCTCTGTATCAGCAGCAGAGATCTTGTAGATTTGTATAAACCCTCCCAATTTACACTATTACATACCCAACCCTCTCCCTCTATAACCCCCCCCACACACACACACACACACACACAGACACCCACGCACACAATACACACACACTCAGCCACACAGAAAGTATATTAGAAACTAAGACACTTAGAAACTTAGAAACTTAGAAACTTATTATGGTCCATTACAGTCTTGGAAGAAATTATGGATATTAAAATGACAGTAACAAAGATTTCCTAATGACCAGATGCTATTAATTACATAAAAAGCCATTATTATGAGGATATTATGAGGCTATCCTTACCCCTTTGCTCCATTGTTATGAGGCTATGCTTACCCCTTTGCGCCATTGTTATGTGGCTATGCTTACCCCTTTGCTTCCCTTTGGGCAGCGGCAGTGGCTCTGACACTTGACCCCAATGCTCCTGATGAGCAGGTGACTGCCTCCATCATCGGTGTGTGTGTGTGTGTGTGTGTGTGTGTGTGTGTGTGTGTGTGTGTGTGTGTGTGTGTGTGTGTGTGTGTGTGAGAGGCACGACATGACATGTAAAGTGCTTTGGGTGCTCGAAGGAGCCGTTTAAATACAGTCCATTCACCAGAATGTTTTGGAGTAATAAAACTTTTCCGAAACCCAAACTGTCAGAGCTTTGTTTTCAAAGCCCAGTCTGTTGGAAACACTGCAGCTGTCCCTAGAATCCCCACTGCCACTCTCCAGCAAGGCAAACCTGTCAGCGTGTCACCCATCGTCCACCGCATCTATACCGATGAGCCTCCCGACAGGCTCGAGCGATGGCGGGATGAGGATGTGTGTGTGTGTGTGTGTGAGGCCTTCAGGGCTCTCGGCAGGCTCTGAGTAACGGGAAGCCATGACACGCACCACTGAGCCCAGCGTGGTCAAGGCCAGGGAGAGAGAGAGAGAGAGAGAGACGTCTGAGTCATGATTGGTCCACAGATCTGAGAGACGGCGCTAGCACCCACAGAGGTGCCAAACAATAGACACAGAGATGGACGGAACATTTAGGACAGTTCCAGAGCCATAAGAACAAAAGGGTTCCACAGGGCATTCTTATCATTGCCATGCATCACATGACCCAGTCCAATCACAGAGACTTGTTTATAGTAAGCAATAATAATCATTACAGAGCTACCATGAGGGTTTAATTGAGCTGGGAGGGCGGGGGGCGCGCAATGATACCTCTCTCTCTCTGACCCCAGTCAAAGGAAGCCAACTATGTTGTCACTACAGTTCATCATCTCTGCGGATCTTTCCGTGTTTGTCCACCCTGTGGTGCAAACTGACCGCACACCTCCTTGACAGCCTCTGTCCCCATCCTGACTCTGCTGGGCCCTGGTCCTCAACCCTCAGACACAGAGAGCAGGATGCTAATCTCACCCACACAGACCATTCCTGGACCCATGGGCCCGTCATAAAACCACATCTCTGGTGACCTCAGTGAAGGGAAAGATAGCCTAGTGACAGCTCCACACATTGTTATATCTTCTTTGCCTGGGTGTAATAACAACCAGTCTGTTTGGACTGCACACAGTGATTTCATCATCACCCTGTAACATTTAAACAGGCTCTCTCTTACGAGCAACATTGCCAGTTCAGCTGGGGAGACCACAATACTATGAGCTACGTCCATACCAACAGTGATTTAGCAAAACTGCAAATTACACATAATAAATATTCATGGACTTTTGGAAATGGGACAAAAGTAGAATAGGCAACTTGCACGCACGCATGCACGCACAAGCACAAGCACACACACACACACACACACACTTAGATTCACAAAGAGTAGCCTAGGCATGCTACAATTATTAGTTGTATGACATTCACAAATATTTGTAAAATATCCTCACGTTTAAAATGATTCCTGCAATTTTCTCTTGGCTACTCAAATGACAGTGTTCAACCAATAGCCTAGGCAAATTTAAAATAAGGTTAAACGAAAGGTTCATTCAACCGCCCCTTGTAACCTAATCAAGGGCAACCTAGGCTAAATAGACAACAAATGGCAGTTCATCCAGAGCGCAATTTAGGACTTTGGTGTAGACTAGTGATTGCATGGCCAGAATAACTCACTCCGAAGACCCGGTTCCGTTTATCGCGTTCCCATCAGGAATCGGGTTGAGCGTGATCGGCTCTGGCTTCCTCCTCTTCTGCATTTTTTCTGAGAGACAGAAATGCAATTTAACAACAAAGAAAAAACGACAGGAGTGATTTAATATCAGCTCACTGGTGAATCAACTTGCTGTCAAAGGAGAACAGTCAGAGTGCTATGTTGATTCCACCCAAACGATGAGCTATATATAAAAAAAATAAAAGCTAGCCAGCCTACTTCCTAGACTGTGTGGAAAGATAAATAATGCAAAAATGTCACAAACCTGTCACAGAGCAGCAACAGCTGGACAATAAATCAATTCACCAAGGTGGTGTAAACTACTGTGGTATCATGGATGGGTGGATGTCGGTGGTGGACAGTCCGGAGATGGTCTGTTTACGTCACGAAATATTTACATCTGTCTTCCGGACCGCATGGCTCATCGTGGTAAATGTCTCCATCTTGTGGCCAACTTCTGACGTGTCCTGACATGTGTTGCACAGTGTCTGGCTGACAGAATTCTAATATAGGCTATTCTATAGCAGCCCAAAATAATGAACTTGCTTTCCGAATCAAAGAATCAACAGTTGATCATGGCATGCACAGATCAACAGTGTTTTTGAATAGATATTATACCAGCATGCTTAGGTGACATGATGCACACACAAAGTATTTTTCCCTTATATAAAGGCTGACCTAAGATATATGCAAGCATGATCACATCATACTTGCCCAGATATGGGTAGCGTAAACTGTCTTGAAAACGATAGCCTAAGAGCTCTTTTCCCAAAAGCTATCAATCAATTTTTGCGTTTTGGCATGCCACCCCAATATTTGCAATGGCTTCCCCTGGCTACCCCTGTCAAAATTTTCTGCTGGCGCCACTGGACTGTGGTCAAGGAACATCTAAAGCAGGCAGGATTCAGCCAGAAGTTTTCACCCTGTCATTGCCCCTAAACTCTGGAATGAGCTGCATCTGGATGGAAACCCTTGCCCCTACACGGCCCGTTCTTTTTCTCTTGTTTTTTACCGGTCTTTTTGTGTTATTGTATTTTAGCGATTTTATTTTAATTGTAAGAAGCTACTTTGCTCAACTGCTGTTTTTCCCGGACTTAATGTGTCTTGACTGTGCATCTCAGAGAAAATCTGTACACTGGCTGGCTGGCCCTCATTCATGTATTCCTCATTTATTCATTTTGTAAATGTGTTAATCCGTTTATTTAAGTATGCCCGTCTTTTTTGGCACACTCTTTTGAACCGAAATTATGGTCCTGTGTTATGATGTAGGTTTATGTATTATGTAATAGGCCTATAGCTCAACACATTACCTTTTACTTGCATCTGATATCTGGTAATTGAAACAATACCTATAACTCAATAGTGTAATGCTGGGGGAACAATGACGAGAAGATATTTTTTGTATGTAATAATATTTTTATATATCTCCCTATTTTAATGCAGATGTTCGTTCGTTCAGAAAAGTGTATTTTGTTATAATGATACAAAACAAAAGGCAAAAACACAACTGGAACAGAGAATGTCTAATAAGTGACTGGAACGTAATTATACATGTATACTGGCAAACCCTTTCTCTGAACATCCAGAAGAGCACTCCTCCTGATCCCTGATCTACAATGCCGAGCGTGTGTTCTCTCCAGCACGCTAGGTGGCGGTATGTGCGTAAATCATTATATCCGTAATGAAAAAGAAGAAGTTTGTGCATAAACACCCGTGTGTGTTTATGTGCCTGATACATATCTTTTTGAGGTACGTTTAATGAAATATATGTCTGTGAAGCTTTCCTTTTTGTGAATAATACGTAAGTGATATAAAGATTGAATCTGTCTGGTCAGAATGTTATATATTGACCTTATTTAATACCTATGAGTGGTAGAAAGCTAAGAGAAATCTAGCTCGCTAGGAAGTTAGCAATCTTACAAGCATGGCATCTTAAAGAAAAAGCTCAAACTAGATTTGACTGAAATGTAGGTTGTAATGTTTAACGCTAATTTGAAAATTATGTCTAGATGATAACTGCTTAGTAAGGCCCATTCACGCACACACACACACACATTGTTAGGCCATTGTGTTCATGTTTGCGTCAGAAGTGGCCATGATGATTTTGGCAACCATTAGCTGGGGGGCGGGGCGTGAACCATTGAGCTGTTAATTGATTCAGACACTTTGTACCCTAAATACGATAGACTATCCAATAGTGCAGTGGTTAAGACGGATGGTTAGTACCCACAAAGACGTGTGTTCGATTCCCGTGTGTGAACATGTGTGGTCAGCATGCTTGGCTGCAGTACTGAGCAGTGTACTGCAGTCTATGACGCCACGCAGAGTGACATTGGTTCCTGCCGACAGGGCCTGTCAAGAGGTCGGGTTCCCTGTGCGATGGTTCCATACAGATACCACGATGAGAAATAATTTATGCAGTACATAAGTCAAGTGAGACATTATATGGTTATTTAAGAGCATGTTCAACTGTAATTGTTACCCTGGGGTGGTTTACTGAGCTTGCAGTAGATTGAACATGTTGAATTGGAACACTTTCTGAATGTATAATACATTGATTAAACCCCTAACTTTTCATCTTTTTGTCTCCTAGATGAAGTCCATGGTGGTGAATGCTTTGCCTGGAACAATGGCTGTCTGTCAGTTTCATCATCAAGTAGCCTACCCATCCTAGATCTTTACAGGCAGGGACAGGTCTGCTCGGTCAGGTTAGACACTGGTGGCCAGTTTCCCAGACATGGACTAATTCTAGCCCTGGACTAAAGCTATTTAGGTTATCTTTTAGTCAAGGACTATTTTAGTTTGGGATTAGCATTAATCCATGTCAGTGGAAAACATTTAGTGTATTATACATTTTCACAGCAACCATTGCTGTGTAGGTTACAATGATCTGACTCAACAATCATACATTTGAGTTTGCCTTTCATATTTAGTTTAGATGGTAAGATTCCTTTTTGCCCCTTTACAGAGCCTTATTCCCACATCCAGTACATGTACCCTCAACACATTAACACATTGGTAAGACAATTGCCTACATCCAATACATTTTCACTTTGACACATGTGGATGGATGATTACTTAACCAACCTTTAATATACCTATGCACATGTACATTAAGGGCAGGTTCCCATATATGGACTAGTTTTAGCACTAAAAGTGCTTTTTCAGTGGAGATCTTCATTAGAGTTCTCTTTTAGTCCAGGACTGGGTTTAATCCATGTGTGGCCAGCAGCCCTACATGTTTAACCCTGGTGGTGGCAGAGGATTACCATACTGCTGTATTGTTAAAATGATGAGCATCACCATCACTCACAGCAGGGAGTATATTTTGCCATGTATTTAGAGAAAACAGTTGATACATTTTCCCTTACGCTATGGAATGCAATAGACCTCTGAAGTTCGACTACAAAAAAGCTGCCATCTTCAAGATCCGGTATCTTGTGATTTTTCCTATGGGGATTTTGAATTATCGCACCTGTTAAACTCACGGGGACGAATAAGTCTGAAATGCAGACGTTTTGCTCATCACACTTTTGTCCATTGCCTCCGAGTGGGTACTGTGATCTTCGGTACGTTAAGACGGCAAACTTAGATTTTTGCTACCCCAGCGCTAACTTGCAATGCAACTTGTCATAGGTAGTTCGCTTCAATTAACACCCGGAACGTTTTTGTAGGTGAACTTCAGAGGTCTATGGAACCTGATGTACTGAATTGCATAGTAGGCTATAGGTGAAAGTTTTGTCCCAACACACACACACACACACACACACACACACACACTTACACACTCACTCACTCACTCACTCACTTACTTGAATATAGCCCTGCGAATGTGGCGTATACCACCTCCTTCACTCACCACACACACACACACACTTTACTATAAAAGTTGCAGTTTAAGGTTTTTTTTTTCTTCTGAAAGTCTGGGTAGCCCATCTGAATGTGAGAGTAATTTATATGCAATACTTTAAATAAAATATCAAAGTTGTTCTCTCAATGTGCAAAGTCGATTTATGCTCTTTCATGTCAAATAAAACTTTTGGAGAAAAAAAAAACTAATTTCATTGATTACTTGTAACATCCACGTATATCGGCAGAGGATTAGAAAGCTGGAGTCATGCTTCTCTTCTCTATGGCCTCGTTGCCTTAACACCCCACACCATTTTAGTTGCTAAGCGTTGCGTTTATTTCATCCCCCCTGCCATGCAATTAAAATACAGTCCCAAAAGAGATTGGTAGCCCGAAGCCCTGAAAAGTGATGCGCATAGAGGACTTAGCATTAGCGCTATGGACAATTTAGCTCAAACTCATATTTCCCTTATCTCAGCTGGAGCTCTACCCTGGTGACCTGGTATGGGGGTCCTCTTAATTACTCTATTAGCATATAGGTGGACCAGCACCCTGAAGTTATTAACATTTAATTTCTATCCAATTAAGGCTGAAAAAGATGGAAAAGCAGTCCCAAAATTAAAAGGGTTTGTTGAAAGAAGTGGGCTATTCTTATTTTAAGGAAAACAATTTTCTCCTACAAATCTCAAAGCTGAGGAAATGCTCACTGCCTTGGCAAACACCACACCTAGGCCTATCTAATTGAGATTTTGCCTTGTACAGTTAATGAAGGTCTATGCGAATTCCTCGCAGTGCAAATCTACATAGGCTTTCATGCATTGACCGGTCACGCTTAGTCAGCGCGTCGGGGTATAATGAAGTATTGTTTAGGCGTGTTCTTGAAGATGGCTGGGGTTTTAAATTGGCAGATAACATTGACGACAAGCCCGCATTAATTGTGAACGAAAATATGTGAGCCTTTTGGTTTAAACAAGGCTTCTTTCATGTTGTAGCTCAGACAGCATAATGTCTTGTATTTTGTAGCCTACGATATGTTATGTATAGTTGCAAATTATCACATGTTTGGATGGATGAGTAGAAAGCTACAGAGAGTAAAAATAAATGTCCAGTTTTCCATTTCCATGTTTCTTCCGATCCGTATTCTTCAGCGCCGCTGCGTGTGACGTCACTTTAGTTTAAAACGGGCCGCGCTTGACACAGACTGGGAGAGCAGCTAGGATCGAGCGAGGGGATCGGAGAGATGCTTTTTGACGCATCACACAGCCAACCAGAGTCAGCCTCTGAGCAGTGAAAGCAGATCAATACACACCAAGTCCCGGCAAACTCGCGGGTGTCTACACATATCCACTGAGAACGTCGGTCTCTCCCTCAACTGGAGAATGACAGGGCGAATATAGCCTAATAAGCTTGGAAGCTGGAGGAGTTTACAGCGCAGGTAGGCTATCATTCATACCTCCAAACGTAGCCTACGCTTGCCATTCTCCCCACAACTAAAACCTCGTATTCTCTTGCACTTGCACAGTCTATATGTTAATTATTTTTTGTTTCTTTCCCTAACAAGTTTGTCTAATAACGGGGGACTGGTAGCCTAAATAATACTTTCGTATCAGCCAAATATAGACGAAGCGATGCTTGTATTTTTTTGGAACAGGATGGCCATTATTTCAAGTGACAAGCAACTAATATCGACGGTCAAATAGCAATAGGCTATATATAAAAAATATTACGACTAATACGACGGCCACAAGAATGCAGTGAGTAGCGAGTGCTTAGTATGAACATCTCGACAGCCTGTCGAGGCAGTTTTTGAACATTTATCCGGTAGGGTAAGACTGTATTGCGTTGTTTAATGTTGTGGTTTATCAACATTATGTAAACTGTAATAAGCAATAGCCTATAGACGGCAAGGTATTGATTTGTTGAATAGCCGAAGTGCATATTAGAGCCTGTAGAATGAAGTGGCGCGTTCTTTGGTGTCATGTTTTGGTTTGATGTCAAGTTGAACTTAACAAGCAGCAAGGATTATGCCCGAGTTTTATGGAATAATCAGATGAAAAGTGATTTATATTTTGTTCATAATATACATACATATTACATCAGTAGAGTCATCGCATATTGCAAAGTTATTGTGTTGGTAGCATAGGTCTGCAACTCGGAGACCCAAAGGGCCATGCGTCCGACAATGCAACCCCCCTGCAATGATCGATTCCCAATCAGATACCGAGGAGCTGGTCTAATTAAAAAATCTTGCGGATAAAATAGAACATCCTAACGCCTCCCCAAATTAAACCAATAGGCTTGGTGTGCATGAAATTGTAGTATATCAGTCACATCAAATAGACTTGTATATCCCCATGTGCCGTCATTAAGCTGCAAGTGCATTCTTAAACTAATGAGAACTTGTCATAGAGATTGTTAACTAGTAGCCCATTAGATTCAACTATGGCAAAAGTTGTCACTTTCCAGTTACAGAGTAGGCGGCTCAAGGGATTTTAAGTAGCCTTGATGTCTCATTTGATTAGAATCTGTTTTAAAGAGTGTTAATTTTAATGATCACACTTTTCTGATGTAACCCCACTGTTTGCACAGCAATAGGCCCAACATCGTCAGGATATTTATCGGAACCGACAGGGGGGTCATATTTGCCTGTGATTAGTTGAATAGTTGTCCTTCACAACAGAGGGCGTTGAAAATAGAAAGAAATCGCTATTGATTCACAGCGCATGAAGGCTATATCATATAGGCTACGCGAAGTTCTTTTACTCTGCATTTTAATTGTGTTGTCGCTAGGTGGCTCTGTTGAGCAAGGCATAGGCATGTTGCCAGGTCTTGAGAATTGAACCAACATTCTCATCGAGTTTGTTTGCTTAATTAAGACATTCTCTATGGTGTTGATTGAAACTGAATGACTGAAATATGGAACAAAATCACAGTGGGTATATCAAACTGATAATGCTGAAGGACTATGAGTTGTAAGCATGAACAAGCTTTGTTAAATGACTGTGTGTGTATGTGTGTGTGTGTGTGTGTGTGTGTGTGTGTGTGTGTGTGTGTGTGTCATTGCTGAGGCACCTGCTGTTTCTGTGTTCAGTGTGCGTTGGTGTTGCACAGCTATCATCATGAGGTATAGGGGCTGGTGCAAGGCAGAGGGCAGGCTTTAAGGCATGTCAATAGACCAATGATATCATGACCACCTTTGTCAATGCATGGAGTTTTAATGAGTGGTTGTTGTCTGTATAGAATGTCCTTGGAGGCCAACTGCTCATGGAGAGAATGCAGCGAGAAATATAATGATGTGCGCAGTGTTGCTATTCTTGAAACAGAGTATCAGTGTGTAAGGGCATGGGTTTGATTCTGACCTGGAGCCACTGATTAAAGTGTATACCACACATGTGCTGTCAGCTGCTTTGGAGAAAAAACCTAGTTTTAAAAAGTAATTTAATGTAAGTCTGCATACACCCCCAAACTTCCAGCTAAAATCAACTTGACAGTTTACCCAGTTTTGCCTGAGGATGTATAACTAGTTACATCAGTAGATGGTAGTGATTGAGTCACCCACTAATTCTCACTACCTCCCATGTCAGTTTTTACGATAATGAGGTGTTTGAACTGTTTCCGTCCTGAAAATAATAACCATAATAAAGCTAATAACAAAACACCTTGGCCATGATAACTCTAAATGTGAAATTGGTCCTCACAGAGTCATGAATTTTGCAATTTACACAACCCCCCCCCCCCCCCCTGCATAGTTTAGCACGCTGAAGATTGTGTATTAGTGCACTTTGTGTACCCTGCGGAGGGGCACAAGATGGAGAAAGGTAAACAAGGCAGAAAAACAGTGTGGAGAAGCAAGACTGCATGACCTTGCTCTTAGACCAAGTGCAAAGACTACACTTTTTACTGGAATAGAGGCTCCCTATTCTGTCACTAAATTGTGCTTATTTATTATTTGTGTGTGTGTGTGTGTGTGAATGAAAGCGTATGAGGAGTGGGTGGGTCATGTGCATCCATGCATGCTGCCCATGTGTTGCCAGGCAAACCGCATTATTGCAATTTGTCAAAAAGTCATTTGTCATAACTGTACTTTGGCAATGCAGTAAAGTAGCTTTTGTTTTCGGTCCCAAAGAGCTAAGCTTTTAGTCTAATTAAACAGCTTCCTTGTTGGGTATATGGTCATCAGTGGCAAGTCTTTTGAGCAAATGGTTATTCCCTCAGAGCAGCAGATCAATCCGTTTTTATGACTGTTTTGTTAATTGCATGTTATTATATAGTTTTTTTCCTCAACTTGAACATGAACCTTTCAATAAATAAATGTCAGAGTGGCATTTTTTATATATTTTTGGGACTCTGAAGCAATTCCAAACAAATTCTTCATTATTGTAGAGTGAGGAAAATTGTAGTAACAGAAACAAGCCACAAAGGAATAAAGTGTTGACATGATGTCTTCATGTCACTTGGACTCTCGCTGACCACCCTGAATGGGTCATTCGTTATGGCTTCAAAGCTCTAATTCAAAAGTGCTGTTTGTGGACGCCCTTCTTAATTTTTCATTTATGGTGATGTGAAGGTTGCAACCTCGACGCGTTGCGTTTGGACAGGGGGGTATTATCTTCAAACCTAAATCCCCCACAATCCTTGGTGGACCGAAGGATGAAGGGGCGAAGCGCTGCTCTGCTCGACTCACAGTGGCCACTGAGTTTCCAGCTGTCCACGCTGATAGTTTTGCCCTCAAAGACGATTCATGTTGACAGACCATAATGAGAAAGAAGTCAAAGGCTGTTTTTTTTTTATGTTTCGTTTGCCAACCAGTCATTCTTCCCAAGGGGTGGAGGGGAAATGTTGTTCCCTTTTTTTCGTGCGCCGTATACAATCGGCCTGCAGTGGTGCCAGTTCACAGTCTAGTAAACCCTTTCAGTTGGAAATCCTGATGTTTGCCTCAATCAATACACTTAATTAGTGCTGATTAATGAAGAAGCTCTGCTGTCGACTGCTGACGAAGGGTGGAATTCCCAAGGACAAAACGGATCGGCATTCACATCCACAGCACAGGCCGCGCTTTAAATTCTCCTCCAAAACTTTCTGTGTGGAGTTGAGCATTTATGAGTCGTGTTTGTGCTTTGCTGAAATGATCAGACGCAGATGTTTAAATGTATAATTGAGTGTGTGTTTATTTGTGGATACGCAGCATACACGGCTGTGTGCTTGTTTAAATATGTGTGTTTGCCTTCTGCTGCTGTTTTGCTCAGAGCTCTACAATTGCAGGTGAGGCTGCGATGTTATGATTGTTGTCATAACATACGCTGCACATTTACTGTTGTCTCATATTTTAAATTAATGTCAGAGAGAGGAGACATTTTGTGTCTTAAGACCTCAGGTAAAATACAAGCATAATAGAATAGATTGGGATAACATTGTCCAAAACATTGCCGTTCAACTGCACAATTGAAGCAACATTTCATTATCAGCCTGGCAGGAAAGCATCAAGAGGGGAGAAAATCTAAAACTGCAGAAGCTTTCAATGAACCTGAAGGCTCTCTCTCTCTCAGTGGCTCATAATGTTTTGATTCCTAGTGTTAGT
The DNA here is from genome assembly GCF_018492685.1 of Alosa sapidissima. Taxonomy (NCBI): domain Eukaryota; kingdom Metazoa; phylum Chordata; class Actinopteri; order Clupeiformes; family Clupeidae; genus Alosa; species Alosa sapidissima. The sequence goes on from NC_055967.1 coordinate 17,101,069, forward strand.
ATTGAGGGGTGTGAAACAGTACTTTAGCTCAGAGCCCAGAAACATCTGTGAGGGAAAACGCGTGATGAGCGTAGCGAACAGGAGCGGAGAGCAGTGGAGGAGGGTAGTTTAGCGGAGCATCTGTGTCTGCGATCTGGCCCAGATCAGCGTGATGGAGAGCGTCAGATTTCACACTGGCCGGCGCGGGCTGCTGCTCATGCTGCCGACGCCGCCATAGGGATCCAGTCCAGCAGGCCTCGCTCGCCTGGCCACTCCACTCCACGGCGCTTTGAAAGACTGACAATGTCATAATTGATTTAGTTGGTTGTTTAAATAATTGACTGGAGGAAAAGTTCCTTGAGAGCTGAGCAGCCATAAAGATGTGGGGGAGGGAGAAAGAGGGGAGGAGAGAGGGAATGAGATGAACAGCTAGAGACAGAGGGAGAGGGAGGGAGAGAATACAATCTAGAGAGTGGAAGAACAAGTGAGAGAGAGGGAAAGAGAATTCAATGAAGAGAGAGTGAGAAAAAGAATTACATGAGGAGAGATGGAGCTAGCAGTGAGATGGGGGAGGGGGGTAAATGTAAGAAGGAAAGAGAGAATGAAATGAGAGGTAGAGTGAGTAAGAGAGCGAGAGAGAGGGAGAGAGACTGAAAGGAGAGAGCGAGCCAGGAGAGGGCTGGCAAGAATGCAATGTCAGACAATAGGCGGTCTGAGGTGTTCAGTGTTTGTTCAGGGGCCTGTAAATCATGCCTGCGTTAGGGCTTTGTTGGCCCTCAGATTTATCTGCATAGCAGCCAATTACGGCTCCGGGGCCCCCGTATAAGAGTAATGGATCCAGCAGGACAGCCGGGGGGGCAGGCCTGGACACCCGCATCCTCCCTGAGCCAAGCACGGCCAGGCTGACGGGGGGAGAGGAGTCGGAACACACAACACTACAGGTTCCTGGACATCTTAGAGGCCACTGGTGAATTATCACTGAGGATTAATTGTGTTCTAAGGGATTGTGATTTTCTTTGTTGATGCTGTGTGTGTGTGTGTGTGTGTGTGTGTTTTCTGTTGATGGGAGAACATCAGTAAATGCAGTGCACACTACAGCTCTGATTTACTGACAGATGGAACTTAAGTGCAGTTTTAAATTTACCCAGGAAATAATACCCAGGCTGTTCTGAAGGTTATAACTTATGCTTACTAGACGGCACTAAACAACATGCATGATATGCATGCAGAATGTATGGAGCACTCAGTGCATTGGAGTGGCTTGCGTGCGTGTGTGTGTGTTTGTGTGTGTGCGTGTGCCCCTCTGCATGTAGTTGCTGATTTGAGTTGTGTTTAGTGGTCTGCTAAGGAAAAGGAAGAAAAGGCATTTTGTGTTTGCAAGTAAATTTATGGATTCTTATCTGGTGTCGGCAGTGGACAGTTTTTGACTGCTAAATACATGGATAGATAGTTAGTTCCCACTGGATGCACTCCCCATCAGAGAGCCCCTGATGAAATTGCAAACCCTGACCTTTATTCTGCAAATGAAGCTGTTTTCTCAATGAGCTGACGGATAGATGCTGTTATTTTAGCAAAAAGGCACTGAACATTATACATAGAGCAAATACCCCCGAGCCATGGCAGCTGCATTAAAAAATGTTAATGAAAAATGCAAGCGGGCCCAGTGAACTTTGTTAAGTAAGTTCAGCCTCCATTTTGGAAACCTTGATCTGATTTACATTTTTTCATCTCCAGAGATGGAGAGAGGAATTAAAATAAGTTTGTATGTCCTCCCCCAAATTCTTCTCTCTTATTTTCTCTCTTTCTCTTACTCTCTCACTCTGTCTCTCTCTCTCTCTCTGTTCAATTTCAGTTTAATGCATGCCTGCCAACACTCCCGAAAATTAATAAATAAGTTTAAATATAACTGTACAGCTCAGCCGGGTATGCATGTTGTCACTAAGTTTGGTTAAGAATGCTGATGGCATTTGGGATAAAATATTTTTTTAATAGGCTACACACGCTCTCCGACTGGGAGTTTTTGTAGTGTTGGAGACTCAGAGCATATCGGCAAGCTGTCGGTTGGTGCGTAAAGTTTGCCTTGCGCTAAAGCAGTTCCTGCGCAACTTCATTCGTTTTCCTGGACACAAACCCACGAGGATCATTAAAGTGTAGTTTCACCAACTGGCAGGTTAGCATCACTTTTTCAAATGTGCACCGAAATGTGTCCAATAGGCTACCCATTTACCAAATTACATTTGCTGCCAGGGCTAGTCTAGCAACTCTCCGTTGGCTTGTGAGCTCGAAAAATTAAACTTCTATCAGGCCAATCAAATCGTGTATAGAGTCGTTGGTGGGCTTAACATAATGATTGATGGCATAGTTGCAACGTTTTGGCTTGAATTCCCTGCTACTTGAAAACAAATAAGGTAATGTTGCTGTTGGCGAACAGTGTGACACGAGTTAAGCTTTTATTAGTCAACTAGCTCCGCTGGTGGGAAACGCATGGGACTAGCGCTGTCCTATTGCGTGCAGAGGGAATTTGAAAGACAACCGATTATCCCGCCCCTCGGACTGAGTACTGCGAACGGTGAGTGCCCAGACCCTACATTTTAATGTGGGTCTGGCTCGTCAGGCTAGCAGAACCCGCGTTAAAATAGAAAATTACATTTGGGGTTCTCAAAGAATTCTATGGCCCACTCAATCTATGACAAGGTAGGTTAGTTTAAGACAGCATCATTGAAAGCAGTCAATACAATATGTGATGTCCAGTGAATTATTTAATTGTGCTTTTGACATTAAATAGGCTATCTTAAACATACGCATTTACACGGTCAGTTAGGCTATTCTCTGCCAAGAAAGGTCTCGGACGCAGGCGCTTAAGTATTGCTCTTTTTTTTTTTGTTATTACAGTTCTCTCCTCCTCGTAAGCCTCGACTACTCCGCCTCTGAAAAATATGGTGCTCTTCCTTTCGCCGGTTTCACTCATGGTTTCGACTCTCAATAGATGATGCCTTTATAAGTTCGCCGTGAACGCGCACAACTCTAGGTTATCTAACACAGTAGTAGAGTACAGCAAGCATCGGGCTAGTGGAATAGTCTACTCCAGAATTACATGTGTATAAATGTAACAAACAACCCCCCCCCCCTTTCATTGGTATCCAATGTCCATCCATCCATTCAAAACAGTTTACAAATATACAATTGTATCAAATATATATTGTGGTATGGTGATGTGTTTCTCTGTTCCTAACTTTTATAATATATGTGAGTTTTCCTTCATTTGTTGGACTCTGGGCAAATATTGCTGGCCTTTGTTATAAGATTCACCTCTGGGGTCAGTATATTGAGAGAAACTCAGCACTCAGAGCACTCTGAGAGGAAATGCAGCTCGGTATTGCTCTCTCATGTCTATAAAAAATTTGAAGAATTTGCTTTTGATAAAAGATTAATGGAGTCTCTTCATACATTTGAAATGATCCCTCCACGTTTTTCTATTTCTGGATGGATGAGTTTTCAGGTTTAAGAAATACCTTCCAATAATTCCAACAATTTTATCCATTAGGTTTGTTTGTGACTTCACAGATTTGCATTTGTATGTGTGCTGCAATGAGGATATTGTTGGTGCAGAAGTAGTGTATTTTTTTGTCCTATATAAATTAGCGACTTTTTGCATTAACTGTTCGTAACCCTTCCTCAGTCCTGGGGGTCAGGTACCCAATAGCGAGTGGAAGTAGCTTACTATACTAGCCCTCTCGAAATGCATTTTGGTTATAATATAGTGACATTGTTGGCGATCTTGTTGATCTCACAAAGGGGTTTGGGCTTCTTTTGATTTTATAGGACCTACTCTCTCTCACTATCTCTCTTGTTCTCCTGGTCTCTTAGTGTTCATGTTTGGTTGTGTGGGCCGGTGGTAGTGTAGTGCTTAAGGAGCTGGGCTAGCATGCAGTAGCCTGAAAAGTTGTGGGATCAATTCCTGGCCTCCACCGTTGTGTCCTTGACCAAGGCTCCCCAAGTTGCTCCGGGGACAATGTAATCCCTTGTAATAAAGTTGACATGTTTAAGTCACTTTGGACAACAGTGTCTGATAAATGAATAAGTGTAAATGTGTCTTTTCTTCGACTGTTTTTTTGCACACCTTACTTTTATGCCTTGGATGTTGTCAGTTGGAGAAAGTGACATTCCCAAGTGAATATTCACAGATGTTTGCTCCATTTTTAATCAATAAGTAACCAAGAGGTCATTGTTTACATCACGTTTGGGAGCTAATGTCCCCAATCTAATTTAGCTGAACATATAAAAAACAGTCTTAAAGCTATGTTGTGTCAGACATATTGTAAAATTTAATTAAAGTCAGGCTGGCTGCCGTCTTTTTTGTTCTCATGAAATAAGCCCATTAATATTTTATTAGTCTCTAATAGCGGAGCAGATAAATCCAACAGAGATTGTTTGCCACATAATTAATAGAAACGCTGCGACGAACTTGGGTGTCGCTCCGCACCCCCCAACACCTGCAGTGAGATGGATTAGCGGAGACTCCCGGCAGGAAAGACGCGGAGAGGAAACTGAGGGACGAGTCTCAGATTGGCAGACCAGAGGACCTTTGGCTGTCCCCTGAAGTCCTTTTAGGGCACCTCTTGTATGGCCAATTGTATGGCACAGTCTCTGCAGTGTACAGTGTTGAATAACCCCCCCCCCCCCCCCCCCCCCACACACACACACACATCTCCAGCCCTCCACCCCCTCGATTAATGCACTCATCAGTTCTTTTCTCCTTTTGGCTGCTAATGACAGGCTCGCCGCTCCCTCCCCATCCACCCAGCCCCAGCCCCAGCTCCCTCAGGGGAATCGGACGACTTTTTTCAGATACTGCTGATGTCTACTGTTGCTGCTTACAGATGCCACTTTATTTCCATCAGAGGAGTATTAGCACGAAGGCCCCCTCCACACACTCAAACACACACACACAGCACACACACACACACACACACATACTGACACACACACATGAGTGCACACACACACATATGTGCACGCACACAAGCACACACACATGCGCATTGCGTGCCCACACACACACACATACTGACACACACACATGAGTGCACACACACACATATGTGCACGCACACAAACACACACACATGCGCATTGCGTACCCACACACACACACACACACACACACACACACAGATCAGGCGGCCCAGGAGAGCTGCCTTTACAGAGAGCTTAGTCAAAGGCGTCCAAGCACGGCTGATCACTGAGAGGATGCAGTTGGAGCTGCATTGACAAAGTAGGAAATGAATCATGAGTTCCAGAATGAAATTGGGAAATGCCTCCTCCACCAGCCCAATCTATAGCTAATCTCTGACTAGCGACTGACTGAGCTACAGTGTCGTTTCAGACAGTCGCGACTGCTCGCCTACTGGAGCGTGGTGTGTATACAATCATGAGTCCCTCGGTAGCAGTTGTCCACCATTCACTCAGAGCAGAGTGGCCTAGAACGCGCAGCAGAGCTGATAGGTTGTGCGGTTCTTCACGTGAGCCTCTAAAAATACACAAGAACGATAGGTCAGTTAAACTGCCACATCCTTCAGTGCCCATAGACAATTCACTCACTCGTGGTCCCTCTGTGGTCGTGTCCATTATAAAAACTGATGTCCTGGGATTTCCTGCCCTGTTGAATAAAACACACTATGAAAAGAGAGTCTCTCTCTTTCTCTATATTTCTCTCTCTCTCTGTGCCTGGTGCATTATTGTAGCCGTAACTCAAAGCCCAGCCTGCGAGCGTGACATCGTCACCAGGGCCGTGCTTGCAGAGCGACCGTGCTGCTGCTGCTGCCGCTGCTGATATGGGTGATGTGGTCATATCGTGCTGGCGACCAAACTAAATCAACACTTCATTACATTAGCGTAGCCCCATTATCTCTGTGCCCACGGCCTCTGGAGACAAATGGGGAAGCCATGGACCCGACGCGGGGTTTGTCAGAGTGCACACACTGACACAGGCCTCTGTGTTGCTCTCCTGGCCCCGTAAGAGGTCATCAACATAGTGATGTTGGAGCTGTTTACTCTGTAGTCAGACACACACACACACACACACACACACACACACACACATACCTAACACCTGTTGTGTTTCTTAATAAGGGTATATATATGAGGCTTGTTTTTACTGATGGCTGAAGAGAGAGCCGAGTCGGCTGGGAGTCGTGGTGTTGTTTTGGCTGGCGTGTCTCCGGCGTTAGGTACACTATATAGTCTGTAGCTATAGGCGTAGTGTCTCTGGTGATAGGTACACTATATAGTCTATAGGCGTTAGGTACACTTAATAGTCTATAGGGGTTAGGTACAGTATATAGTCTATAGGCGTTAGGTACACTATATAGACTATAGGGGTTTGGTACACTATATAGTCTATAGGCGTTAGGTACACTATATAGTCTATAGGCGTTAGGTACACTATATAGTCTATAGGCGTTAGGTATACTATATAGTCTATAATGATCTCTCTCTCTTGGCTTGTGAGTGGAGAACGGGAGTGCTGATGTCTTTATCACTGCGGAGTGGAGACATTAGTCATTCTGAGCCAGCCTCTGAGTACTGAGAGAGTGGAGAGCTCTCTCTCTATCTATCTCTCTCTCTTCCTCTCTGTCTCCCTCTCTCTCTCTGTCTCTGTGCACGGTTAATATTCTCTCCTGGAGAACATAGCATTCCTTCAGCCAGAGAGGCTGGTTTTGACATGAAACTCCTTCAGTAGTGGTGGTGTCGAGACGAGAGCTTAATTTCTCACACATAAACTTTGACAGCGTGCTGAAGCGGGGGATAGGTGCGGGTGTGTGTGTATGTGTGTGTGTGTGCGTGGGGATCACCTGGGTGGAAATTGGTTTTTGTGTTTGCTGTCTGTCCCGGGGCCGAGTGAGGATGGTGAGTGGAACTAATGCACACACACACACACACACACACAAATCTGTGTGTGAGAGAGGGAAAAACTGAACAGACACGAGTATCTGTCACAGACAGCATCTGAGGAGGAGAGAGTTTGAGCCGGCTGCCCCAAGTAGAGCGATGAGCTCTGAAAAGGATTCGGCCCAGAGCTCGCACTGGACAGGACTTATAATGTATGACAGACACTTTATAGTTTATGAATAAAGTATACAGTGCAGTGAGCATAAATAAAGTTGAATGGTTTTTTAATGTCGTTTAGTTTTGCCATTGTCAGTGTCATTTGAGGCTAAGGCCTTTTCCAATAGCCTGGTAGTGTAATCAGACGCAAATCCTCTTGAATAGTGGCTGCCCACTGTCCATCTGAGGCTTGTCTCCAGTCATTGCATACTAATGGGTGTAGGGTGCATACGAATGAACCTCGGGTTCATTTTGGCACCATTGCACCAGCCTTTTACCAATCGACTCTGACCACTACAGGGTGGTTAGACTTCCTACTGATGATGTAAACTGAGCTGATACATTAGCGTTTTCTTGAAGCCTTTTGGCAGTAAGGCCAAGTCCATCCTTTGGCTCTCGCGTTTTAAAAATGAATGGAATGTTAATGTCAAAGAATTTGGACTCTGATAGCCTTGCTTCAGAATGCTCCTTGTCCAGTCAGATGTTAATAATTCATTTGTCTGAATCGTAATGTTGTATAAAGCCAATAAAGTCATCACAAGAAGAGAGAATATAATATGGGAAAGAAAAAAAATTAATTCTTTCATTTAAGTGACTTGTAATTCTTTTTTCTGTACTTGGTCTCAAGTACTCAAGTCAGTAATCCATTGGAAGAAATAGTGAACTCAGTAAAATATTTTAATGTAACCATGCAACCATGTAGGCCAGTTACAGAATAGAAACGAATGTGTTAGCTTATAGCTAATGTAAATGTGAAATCCCATAGAGATGCTAAAGGTTAGCATAATCGATAGAAGAAGATATTTAGAGCGAACTTCAGTCTGTTTACGAAAGGGTTACATAAGAAGAGTTCTTTGTTTACAAATGACTGTTAAAATGTTCAAATGCTAATGTTTTTCTCATATAATACCGTGTAGGAAAAACACGTGACTGTTTAACTCATCAATGCCACTTGAACGCTACTTGAAGTAGCTGCACAAAATAGCCTAAACAGTGCATACCATCTAGCTTGTCACACGCACGCCAATGACGTGGATAGCGCTTAGGCAGTAGGCTACCTCCACCTACTGGTTAGGACTGTGTGACCGTGCAACAATTTGATGCCCTTGGGGTTGTTGGCGATTTTACAGTCTTTTTTATGCCAGACATGTTAATCTCCCAGAGTAGGAAATCATTCAAAGTAGGAAATATGTGCTTGCTTTTATTGAAAGGCTGTTTAGATCATCAGCACGGATCCTATCCTTATCTCATAATTACGAGATAATTATCTCGTAATTATGATATAATTGTAATTATGAGATAATATCTCGTAATTATGAGATACTATCTCGTAATTATGAGATAATTATCTCATAATTACGAGATAACCTGATTTTTTTATTATTATTATGTGAATGCAATGCGCCACCGTAGACATCACACACACATTCACCAACAGCAGAAAAAAGTAATTAAAAGTATATAATATAAAAAACACAACTAAGCAATAAGGACAGTAGAAGATAAAGAATATACTAAATATACTAAAATATAAATTATACTAAATAACACTTAATCTAAATCAATTCTAAGAACAGTATCCAAATAGTGGGTGATTAATCAAGAGGCGCTTGCAATGACTGAGGCAGGGACTGAGCCTGTGATTCTCTGTGTATAGTAAGGTAAGGTAAGGTGCTCTGTGTGAGTGAGTGTCATGGTGATGGTGCAAATGAGTAAGTCCAACAGTACAACAGTGCAAGAATAAAGTCTAGAAATATAAAGAACTGTAAAATATTAGAACTGTAAAATATTGTGAATTTATATTTTATAATATTTGGTCTGTGAAGATTATTCAGTAATCCACTAAAAGTGTAATGAATATTTGAATTTAGTGAGTGTGTGATGTACATACACCCAGCGTGTGGTTTCAAGCTGTGGTGTTTGTAATTGTATATTTTAATGACTTGTTTGCTTCATTACTGTTCATTGTGGTGTTTTTTTCATTACATTAGACTGAGTTACCACACAAACAGTCATCTGTGCTTTAGGCACATCATTTGCCAATTTGTATGTCTGTTCACATCACTCTTGTTAGCGTTAGCTCGCTTATTATGCCCTCTCATCTTCCCGTCTGTTAGCGAAACTCCCTGCTCTCCACTGTCACACACATCAGCCCTGTCTTCCCCCCGGAGCTTTGGAAAGGCCAAAGCTGGGGCCACTAAAGCCCGCATGCCGTTTCATTGATATTCCCCTCACACAGCTGACCGGCCGCCGCTGGAATCTGCATGAAAATGGATGGCCGTGGCGCGTCCGGTCGGGCGCCCGCCTCAGAAAACGGGCATGGCACATTACGTCTGCACGCTCTCGTGTGACAGACGCTCGCGCGTTTGACAAACGACCTGCAATGACCTTTAATGGCGTGTGGAGAGTATGAGCCTCCCTCCGTCCCTCGCCACGCCAGGCCCGCCCGCTCACCCGCCATCGCAGTTTAGCGTCGCCGAGTGCGGTGCCATCTCCGCAAAGCGTCACTCCCCAGACAGCCGTGGAGGCTGCGCCTAATGCTCCCTGTCCAACACAAACATATCTGCCCAAAGACAATGGAGAGTGAATAGACAGGGCAGTGTGTCAAGCCTGGGGGATGCTATAGGAAACAGACCTCAAACGCATCTCTGGGTTTTCACAGTGTGCTGTTTTTAGTCAGACAGAAAGAGACTTGTGCTCAGGATTTAGTTCTTTCATCCTGTCAGCCTCTTAAAAAGGTGCTAAAAGTGTTCCAAGTATTTTTCTCCCCACCTCACGCCTTTAGCCTCTACTGTAGCTCTTCTCTCCTCTTCCCTTTTCTCATCTGCTCTTCTCTTTTCTTCTCTCCTCTTCTTTTTTCCTCTTCTCTCATCTGCTCTTCTCTTTTCTCCTCTTCTCTCATCTCTGATTCTCTTTTCTCCTCTTCTCTCATCTGCTCTCTTCTCTCCTCTTCTCTTCTCTCACCTCCTCTTCTCTTTTCTCCTCTTTTCTCTTTTCTCATCTTCTCTTTTCTCCTCTTTTCTCATCTTCTCTTTTCTCCTCTTCTCTCATCTGCTCTCTTCTCTTCTCCTCGCCTCTTTGTCAACACTTGGCTTATGACGCCTCAACACCTTCCTTTTGTCCGTCCACGGTGTTTAAGGCAGCACAACTGTGGTGTGTGTCTGTGTGTGTGCGTGTGTGTGTGTGTGTGTGTGTGTGATGGATCTGAGTGTTATTGGGGAACTGCTGTTCATTGCATGGCCTTAAGCCTTCTGTGCTTATTCAGCAGCCAAGGTCTGTAGCCTGCGATCAATGAGCAGCAGTCAGAGTGTGAATGGAGTGCGCTTTGATCCGCACCTGAGATATAACACGCCTATTGCCACTTACCCAACACACACACACACACACACACGTACATACCTACTGCCACTTACCCAACATTAACACACATACGTACATGCTTGCATGCACACTCATACGTACATATGCACATATATATGCAATTACACACGCTGCATGAATAATGCCCCCCGCCACACACACACACAGACACACACACACACTGATCACCCTAGTCTCTGTATAACCACAGGGTCCTCAAGCGAGGGTGGGGCAGAGAAAAGGAGGAGGAGGAAGGGAGGGGGAGGGAGGGGGCTTCAGAGCCAGGGACACTGACCATCAGAGTCGAGTATAGGGTCAGGTCCAGCAGCACTCGAGCCGAGTAGCCCCTTGAGCGTACTGCTACAGCCACCTACTGAGAACTTGGAGAGGAGGCTCCTACTTGGAGGAGGAAAAGGAGGAGGAGGAGGAGAGGGCAACTGAGGAAGATAAAGAGAGGGAGAGAGAGGAGAGTAGACGGTAAGATTATTTTAAATTGGCAAAACAAAATCTCTCCATCTTTCTCTCTCTCTCTCGCTCTTGCTCCGTCTGTGTGTGCGTGTAAAGGAGCACAAACAGTGTGTGTAAGGTGTGTGTGTGTGTGTCTGAAAAAAGGCAGTGCAGAGTTTCAGTTGACATTCTTTGAAGGTTGCAAATGAGGCTTATTAGTGTGTGCAAAAGAGGGGAGAAGGAGAGGGAGGAAATGTTACTGTGAGATTGTTTCAGTGTGCCACCAACTGGGCCTTGGGAGTGTGTGAGAGAACATCAGAAAGCATGTGTATTTGAGAGAGAGAGAGAGCATCAGAAAGCATGTGTTTTTGAGAGAGAGAAAGAGAGAGCGTATAATGTGTATTTGAGAGAGAGAGAGCATCAGAAAGCATGTGTATTTGAGAGAGAGAGAGCGTCAGAAAGCATGTGTATTTTGAGAGAGAGAGAGAGATGGTCAGAAAGCATGTGTATTTGAGAGAGAGAGAGAGAGAGAGAGCGTATAATGTGTATTTGAGAGGGAGCGTCAGAAAGCATGTGTATTTGAGAGAGAGAGAGCGTCAGAAAGTGTGTGTATTTTAGAGAGAGAGAGAGCGTTTGATGCATATAGCAGGGATTAGAAACAGTTCAAAGAACGAAAACTAGAAACGAACACATGCACTTGTTCAATTTTAGATAACCGGTTACTAACAGTATTTATCGTTCTCATTAACCTTTCTTTGAATATTATTCAAAAATCCATAGGCTTGGAAAGTCACCTGCTCACACAGTGTTCCCCAGACCCCTTATAGGATGAATTAAGTCAGATTTTATGAATCAGTGACTCCCCTATATAACAGGCTAGACCTAATAGTTGATAAAAAGGATTTTCATATCCAACACTATCTAACTGCCTTTTCCAAGTATGTAGCCTAAATTACTGAAACATTATGTGAAATAACATATGTGTATAGGCCTGCCATGTAGTACCACACATAAGTTAGACTATTACAGGGCTCAAGGCAAGGACATTTTCTGTGCCTGAAGTTAGGCATCAGACATATTTGATCTATAGAAGATCTATAATAATGTAGCCCAACGCCTGAATTCAGGCACAGTTAGCCTTGATACCTAACGTGCATTGATTTAAGCTTTAAGGCTGTTGGGCAAAAAAAGCCTATAGTATTGTGCCACCGGCCATAAATCAATTTGTAAAGGCAATGCCATTTTTGAAGGAATGTTATTAATCGTTCTTCTATGACGTTCTAACCGGTTACCATTTGGGGGAGAGGTCTTGGAACACTGGAACAGGAACGAAAAAATAATGTTTTTGCTCAGAACGAACCGAAATGAAATCGTTCTGTTTTCAGCCCCTAGATATAGTGATGTTTCGCCAAACTTAATGACTCCTGTCACTGTGTGTGTGAGAGGCAGAGACACGCCATACTTAATGATTCCTGTCATTGTGCGTGTGTGTGAGAGAGAGACACACATAGATATTTACATTACATTTAGTCATAAAGCTGATGCTTTTCTCCCATGCGACATAAGAAAGGGAAACGATCAAGGTGCAGTGCGACAAGGACATTAGTGCAGCAATAAGTACTACTCGCATTGAATCGAGTGACAGTTTGAGAACGGGATAGTCTAGTGGTGAGTGCTAGATTAAGCATGTCCAGTTGTTGGTAGTGCTAGATTAAGCATATTGAGTTGTTAGTAGTGCTAGATTAAGCATGTCCAGTTGTTGGTAGTGCTATAGAGGAGGTGAGTGCTAGATTAGCATGTCCAGTTGTTGGTAGTGCTAAATTAAGCATATCCAGTTGTTGGTAGTGCTAGATTAAGCATGTCCAGTTGTTGGCAGTGCTAGATTAAGCATGTCCAGTTGTTAGTAGTGCTAGATTAAGCATATCCAGTTATTGGTAGTGCTAGATTAAGCATGTCCAGTTGTTGGCAGTGCTAGATTAAGCATGTCCAGTTGTTTGTAGTGCTATAGAGGAGGTAAGTGCTAGATTAAGCATATCGAGTTGTTAGTAGTGCTAGATTAAGCATGTCCAGTTGTTGGTAGTGCTAGATTAAGCATATCCAGTTGTTGGTAGTGCTAGATTAAGCATATCCAGTTGTTGGTAGTGCCATAGAGGAGGTGAGTGCAAGATTAGCATGTCCAATTGTTGGTAGTGCTAGATTAAGCATATCCAGTTGTTCGTAGTGCTAGATTAAGCATATCAAATTGTTAGTAGTGCTAGATTAAGCATATCCAGTTGTTGGTAGTGCTAGATTAAGCATGTCCAGTTGTTGGCAGTGCTAGATTAAGCATGTCCAGTTGTTGGTAGTGCTATAGAGGAGGTAAGTGCTAGATTAAGCATATAGAGTTGTTAGTAGTGCTAGATTAAGCATATCTAGTTGTTGGTCGTGCTAGATTAAGCATATCCAGTTGTTGGTAGTGCTAGATTAAGCATGTCCAGTTGTCGGTAGTGCTAGATTAAGCATATCCAGTTGTTGGTAGTGCTAGATTAAGCATATCCAGTTGTTGGTAGTGCTATAGAGGAGGTGAGTGCAAGATTAGCATGTCCAGTTGTTGGTAGTGCTAGATTAAGCATATCCAGTTGTTGGTAGTGTTAGATTAGCATGTCCAGTTGTTGGTAGTGCTAGATTAAGCATATCAAATTGTTAGTAGTGCTAGATTAAGCATATCCAGTTGTTGGTAGTGCTAGATTAAGCATATCCAGTTGTTGGTAGTGTTAGATTAGCATGTCCAGTTGTTGGTAGTGCTAGATTAAGCATATCAAATTGTTAGTAGTGCTAGATTAAGCATATCCAGTTGTTGGTAGTGCTAGATTAAGCATATCCAATTGTTGGTAGTGTTAGATTAGCATGTCCAGTTGTTGGTAGTGCTAGATTAAGCATATGAAGTTGTTAGTAGTGCTAGATTAAGCATATCCAGTTGTTGGTAGTGCTATAGAGGAGGTGAGTGCTAGATTAAGCATGCCCAGTTGTTGGTAGTGCTAGATTAGCGTGTCCAGTTGTTAGTAGTGCTAGGAGAGGAGGTTTTCTCTGAGGAGCCGGGTCTTCATAGAAATTGAGACCATGTTTATACGTGGCAGGGTATTCTGAAAAGAGAGAGAGAGTGAGTGAGAGAGAGTAGGCTCTATTGTGAGTTTTCCCATACCAAATGAATGATACATAAAAGTGTGTGTGTGTGGGTGTGAGTGAGTGAGTGAGAGAGAGTAGGCTCTATTGTGAGTTTCCACATACCAAATATATGATACGTAGAAGTGTGTGTGTGTGCGTGTGTTTGTGTGTAAGTGTGTGTGAGAGAGAAGAAACAGAAGTCCGACTGCTCAGTAACTGTACCAGCAGAGAGGAGTGTGTTGATGAGAGCCTGACTGCAGTGTGGCAGGGCAGGTCAGGGGATGCTGTGAGGACTGCAGGTCTCTCTGCAGGGCAATGGGATGTGGGGATGCTGTGAGGCCTTCAGGTCTCTCTGCAGGGCAATGGGATGTGGGGATGCTGTGAGGCCTTTAGGTCTCTCTGCAGGGCAATGGGATGTGGCAATGCTGCTGGTCTCTCTGCAGGGCAATGGAATGTGTCGATGCTGGTACTGTGTGAGGTGGTCCCCAGGGATGCCACTTAAGAGCACGCAAGTCACTGAGATGATGGGGGTGGTGGGTGGGGGCTTTGGTTGGAAAGGAAGGGGCATCAAAGAGAGAGGAGGGAGAGGGGCATCACAGAAGTAGAGAAGAAAGAGGGTTAAGGAGTGTGTGTGGGGCGGGTAGGGTGGTGGTCACAGCTGAGAGAGAGATGGAGAGACTTCTGACAGGGGATGGGGGTCATGGAATGTAAGGGGGTTGGGGGTGTGGGGGGGGGGTCGTCCTCAGAGATGGAGAGGCCCAGTAGAGCCGCTTTTTCCCTCTGGGGCCCAGAGACTCCATCGTGCAGGTGAGGTCACCGGGGGTCTGTCATGTAATATTTATCTCTCTTCCGCTATGCGCCGAGCACCGCTCCGCACCGCGCCACACCACAGACACATTTGCTGCCTCGGCAATATTTCGCCCGCATCTCATCCACAGAAACACTCATTAGACACCCACACACACCCATCACTGATACCACTTCACACACATCAGCGCTTTGTCCTCCTCAAAGGTGACTCGTAGCAAGATGTAAATAAATAAACAAATAAATAAATAACAGAATTTATAATACAGCTTTTATATTTACATTTCCAGAGTGTTGCTGGAAGCTGCTCAACATGAGCTGGTCTTCAGGTCATCAGTGTGGAAGGCACCAGTGTGACCGCTACCAGGGCCCTGTGATGCAGGGGCAGCGTGAGCAGGGAGTGGACGAGTGGAAGGGGCTAGGCGCTGCTGTTGCTAGGTCCGCTGAGATGCTAGAGTGCCGTGCTGGAGGACCAAGGCCAGAGACTAATTATTGATTTAAAGAGGAGCACTGTAACCACCACCACCACTATTATTATTATCATCCGTCTGATTGTTTTGTAGTAGCTACGGCTGTGCAGGGGGAGGCGAATGCGAGGGGTGAGGTGAGGGGGTGTGTGTGTCAGATGTTGTGGGTGTCGAGGAGTAATTAGCGACTGTGGAATGTAGAGGGGCTGGTTTTAATTGGCACTGATTGCGAGTGGCTGGGGCCGAGAGGCTTGTTTAATTGGAGTCTGACTGATGCTGGTAATGGCTCATTTGTTCACGCGCGTGTGTTGGGGGACCTCTCGTAATGACCTGTGTGTGTGTGTGTGTCTTGCTGTACTGGGAGAATGAGGGAGGTTGAGATTAATCACAACCTCCTCCACCCTTTTCTCTCTCTCACACACACACACACACACATGCACACCTACCTCTGCACAACATGCTGGAGTTTGAATGTGCTGCTCCCTATAGTCGTTGCAGGAGACTCAACATGTCTTTTCTCACTTGCATATATAATTTCTTTCTCTCTTTCTTCCTCTCTTTCTTTCTTTCTTTCTCTTGTTCTTATACTGTGTTTATCTTCTGTATCTCTTTGTGTTTTTCCAAGTTTTTATCTTGCTCTCATGTAAATTCCAACTGTAAAAAGAATGCACATTTAGAAACACAGACATTACAGTTAGTGGACACACACACACACACACACACACACACACACTTTAACCACTGGGAATTGGCTCATTTAAAGTCTCATAAGGTCTGAGGTCCAGGGATTGTGGGTGGACATTGCTTATTAAGAGTTTGGTGAGAACACTCATTATGGTGGAGGATGGTTTTTTACCAATTAATGGGCAACATTCCAGCCTTTGAAAAAGCAAGGTGTGTCAGGGGAGGTTTGGTGGTGGTCAGGTGGTTTCATGTTTAGTATCTAAGGGGAGTCAAAGCCTCTGGTATCACTGATACGGAATATTCTTGTTTGACTTCATATCTCTCTCCTTTCTCTCCTCCACTCTATCTCTCCTTTCTCTCCTCCACTCTATCTCTCTCTATCATCACTCATCTCCCTCTCTCTTTCCTGTCCTTCCCCTTCCTCTCTCTGGTCCTGTCTTCATTCTCTGTCTTCATTTCTCATTCGTTGGTTCCAGTCCTCCAGGTGTGGAATCAGGTTCCCTGTCCAAGTCACTCTCTTCTGCAGGGATGTTGGCAAGTAGCATGTGCTGATGGTATGCATTGTGTCAGTTCTACTCGAGGTGTGTGTGTGTGTGTGTGAGAGAGGTGATGTTATGCATTGTGTCGGTTTTGCTCGAGGTGTGTAGGTGTGTGTGTGTGTGTGTGTCTGGTGGTGACAGTATGCATTGTGTCAGTTCTGTGTGCATGTGTGTGTGTATGTGTGTGTCTAGTCAGTTCTGCTCGACTGTACCCTTTCGTTTCACGTCACAGCGTGGCCTCCGTTCGCGGTGAGCGGTGCGGTGTGCGTGCTGGGAGGGTAGGTGGTGGGGGGTGCCTGAGCCCGGTTCTCAAGGACGTCCCAAGACGAGCGCTTCCTCTGGAGCAGGGGCATGTATCTTTAATGCGCCGCTGCCACCCCCACGGCAGACAGAGCGATGCCATGGCACCTCGTGCAGAATTGGAGATGGCCGGGGCCCGTCACCCGGGCGACAGACGTCCAGGAGGCAAGAGGGCAGCCGATAACTGCAAGGATTTATATTCGCCCATAATGATGACCGCAGCCAGCCTGCCCCTCTCCACCCTGCCCCCGTGTCGGAGAGACTGGGGGTTAATTGTAATGGTGGAGTCGGAAATGACCTTGACGAGGACGTCTGGGGGCAGGTGTGTGTGTGTGTGTGTGTGGGGGGGGGGGTGGGTGTTTAGCATAGGGAGGAGGCCTCTGAGGGAGTTTCCCTGGTGAGTCCTAATAGTGAGCAGCGCGTGCGACAGATGTTTTTTTTACACACAGCCCAGTCCTAATGACTCTCTGCGGCACTCGGTGACGACGTACTTCATTTGATCTGTCCCTCCATGCACCGGAGATGTCGTCTGTCTCTCATCTTAGTGCTGTATGGAGGGAGAGGAAACGGAGTGATGGCCACACTGGACTGATGCCCTTTGTGAGAGGCGCTTTGTTTTGAATGGGAATGATGCTGTTTTATGAATGTTGTTCAAGGATGTTGTTTCATTAACACGTGAGGTTGGCGTTAGGATGCTGGATCCCTCAGACCTTAGTCATGTCCGTGCTTTTGCAAAGGATCTTGGGACTGAGAGTGGTTTGGGAAGGGTGTGTGTCTGTGTGTGTGTGTGGGGGGGGGTGGTCATTGTCATCTTGGTGTTACACTCTCTTGTCTTGTCGTCACGCATCGTTTCCCCATGGCATTCGGGCCGAATCTATCTCTCTCTCTCTCTCTGTCTTTTCTCTTCTCGGCTGCGTCCGGTGACTGGTCTGTCGTCCTGGGACGGCGACATGAGAATAAATGGAGACACAGAGACGGCCGGTGTGCTCGGAGGGCTTGCGGGCGGAGAGGCGGAGAGGTGGGGGGCCCCTCAGCTAAGGTGGAGAACTGCTGGGCTGTAAAATTGCCCTGGCTGGCCGCGCTGTTGTTTCAGCATTTCATGGAGACTTGTTCTCTCTTCTGCCTCCTTGACTCCATCGCTCTCCCTCTCTCTCTCTCTCTCTCTCCCTCTCACCTTTTCATCCTCTTTACTCTTCTTTTATTTGATCCCCCACCTTTTTTTTTCAACATTCCATCTTTCTCCCCCTCTTTTTCAACCTTTTACTGTTCCTTTCTTTCTTTCACGTTGCTGTCTTTCTCTCAACCTCTCTCTTTTCTCTCCAGCTTTCTCACTCTTCTCTTTGTCTCTCTTTGTCTTTCTCTCCTCTGCCTTGAGTGTGTGTGTGTGTGTGTGTGTGTGTGTGTGTAAAGCCTCGCTTGTCTCTTGGTTATGCTGACTTTGGCCCTGGCCTGAGGGTGGCTGAGGAACCGTAAAATGCAAAAGCAATAACCAATCCGCTTGTTTTGTATGCGCCATCGCGTTCCAGCCTCGCTGCCAAGCCCGACAAAAAAATGTAATATTCTGCTCTCATTTGGATTTCATGGCTGGATCGGTCCCTCGGTGATCGCCAAGGACACTAGAGGTTCCTTCTGTCAGTATAAGGGCCCCCCAAGCCCATCTCCCAGTTCAACCAGCCCCTTGAGTGACTAACACACACACACACATACGTACAGACACACACACACACACACACACACATACAGGCACACTCATGCGATGCACCACTAATTTGTTCTAATTAGCCTGACAATATGCCACCATCGTGTGTGTCTGAGCCACCTGATCATTATGGCATCAATGGGGGACAAATGGACTGGGTCCATGCCAAGTCAGATGGGCTCGTTTGAGTGGGTGACAGACAAAGAGGGCATCCTGCAGCACGGGCAGCTGGGCACCGGACAGTGTGTGGCCACCGTAGAGTAGCCTGTATAAAAGGGTGGCCACCGTAGAGTAGCCTGTAAAAAAGGGTGGGCACTTAACACCAGGAAATGGATGACTGTGCCAGGCATCATTGCACATTCTTCTCATCACCATGGGAATCATTTGATTGACATATGACTTATGCAGCGCTGCAGACCCCAAAGGGTTCCTCAGAGTTTGTCACAAAATATAGTTCAGTGTGCTGAATTCAGTGAAAAGAATCATTTCTACTTTTGATACAAGACGGACATTGTGTGATCTTTCTCAGTCACGTTCACGTGCGCTTTTATAACTCAATACACATTTTAATTAGTCTTTCCTCACAATCAAAAACTTCTTTGCTATGCACACATTGTGTGTTGAAACTGCTCACACTGCAAGATAGGCAATACCATTTTTGGTATGCGAGAAATCCATCAGTTTGATGGAAGATTTGAAGCATGATTGTCTTTAATTAACATCCGTATCCCCCCCAAAAAAATATTGCCTGTCTCTACAAGAACCTGATTGGTTGAAAGTTGTAATGCTGATTGTTATATCTTTTTATCAGGTGTCTTTACTTTGCTTAAACTGCATGACAAACAACAACCAGTCTGACAGGAATTCAGCTTTTTTTTTGCGCTGAGGAAAATGGCTTCAGAAATTGAAAGAGATGAGCCAAACTCTGTATCTATCATATTCTCTCCCTCTTCCCTCTTTCTCTCTCTCTTTATCATATTCTCTCTTTCTCTCTCTCTCTCTCTCTCTCTGAAGTGAAGGTATGAATAGGACCAGAGTCCCCCAGTGCTGTGTTGGACGCTCTGAGTCAGGCACAAGGGACAGAGGCAGCCAGAGACTAGACTGAGCTTAGACTGCTTGGGCGGAGGTGGACGTGAGGTGGATGCAGCTCTGGGCTGGTTGTTTGTTTGTGTTTGTTTGCTTGTTTGTTTGTTTTGTCTGATATGAATGTGTTGATCCAGTGAGATGATGAAGAAGACCTGTGCTTCTACTCCTCTCCCTCACACTCACTTCTCCATCCTTCTCCTCCTCTCTCCTGTTCTCATCTTCATCCTTCTCTCTCCTGTTCTCATCTCCATCCTTCTTCTCCTCTCTCCTGTTCTCCTCTTCCCATTTTCTTCACCTGCAGTTTTTGTCCCCCTCCCCCTCTGCTCCTCTCCCCTCTCCTCTTCTCCCTCTCTTTCTCCCCTCCTCTTCTCCCTTTCTTTCTCCCCTCCTCCCCTTCTCCCCTTCTCCCAGTTCCCTGCTCCTCTTTCCATCTCCTCTTCTTTCTCTTTTCTTCCTTCTCTCCTCCTCTCTCCACTCCTCCCTGCTCTTGCTGTTTCCTTGTGTGTGTGTGTGTGTGTGTGTGTGTGTGTGTGTGTGTGTGTGTGTGTGTGTGTGTGAGAGAGAGAGAGACGGTGTTGAACCCTGTGGTTGAAGCAAGGTTATTCAGATGAGCGATGGCAGTAAGATTAGCCCCCCTCTTCCTTGTTTTCTCTGTCTCCCTCCCTCTCTTTCACTTTTTCTCTCTCATTCACTCACTCCCTCCTCCTTCTCCTCCTCCTCTCCCTCCTCTCCCTCCCTCCCTTTGTCTCTCCCCCTCTCTTCTCCTCCTCTCTCCCCCTTCCTCCTCCTCCTCCTCTCTCTTCCTCTCTCTTCCCTCTCCCTTTGTCTCTCCCCCTCTCTTCTCCTCCTCTCTCCCTCTCTCCTCCTCCTTCTCTCTCTCCCTTTGTCTCTCCCCCTCTCTTCTCCTCCTCTCACCCCCTTCCTCCTCCTCCTCCTCTTCTCTTCCTCTCTCTTCCCTCTCCCTTTGTCTCCCCCCCCTCTCTTCTCCTCCTCTCTCCCTCTCTCCTCCTCCTCCTCTCTCTTCCTCTCTCTTCCCTCTCCCTTTGTCTCTCCCCCTCTCTTCTCCTCCTCTCTCTCCCTCTCTCCTCCACCTTCTCTCTCTCCTCTCTCTCCCCCCCCCCCTCCCTCTCTGTCCCCTGGTCCTGTGACCGATGTGAGACAGGAGGAGCGGTCCGCTCTGATTTATGTGAGTCGTGATGGCCGGTGCCCTCCAGCATGAATAAACCATGCGGTGGGCAGTAGCGGGTTGGTGGCGGTGGTGGCGGGTGGTGGCGGTTGTGGCGGTGGCACCAACCATGGAATTAAAGCTCCTGTTAAATGACCTGCAGGCTTGACCAGGTGGCTCCCTCACCGACGGCTCGCGCCACAGCCCAGCGCTCACAAGGTGTCACACACACACACACACACACACAGTCATCAGAGACAGAGGACTGTTTGGCCTGATAGGCTTATGTGCTGAATGAGATGGCATGTGTTTAAGAGAGATGCGAGGCAGGTTGTTGTGCGTTTGTTCAGATCTTGTTACCCTAGGAGAGGGGATGAATCTGTTTCTTTTGTGTGTGTATGTGTGTGTGTGTATATGTGTGCACGTGTGTGTGTGTGTGTGTGTGTGCGCGAAGGTTTGCCTGGATCACTGGGCCGCTGAACACCTGTTGGGGACCATGGGCATTCGGCAGAGAGGGATGGGGGCTGATGGTGGAAAGGCATTTCTGTCTTTGAACCCTACATAACATAACAGCTTTTATAACTGCTGACCCAGCCTGCGGCCCACAAAGGGGTTCAGACACACAAGCGCACCAAACACACATTCTCATCCATCAAACAGACACACACACACGCATAAGAGACACACATTCTCATCTCTCAAACACAAACACATAATCTCTTTCTAACACACACACACACAGACACACATGCGCATTCTCATCTTCCTAACACACACACACACACACACACATACATATTCTCATCTTCTCCACACACACAAACACACACACATAAGGACATATACTCATTAATTTACTCAATTTCTCTCTCTCACACACACACTCTCTCACACACATTTTACACACTCTCTCACACACACACACACACACACACACGCATAGTTTAGCAGATTGATGCAGATGAGAGAAGTGAAGTGGAGTAGCTGCCCAGTAGTTTTACAGACCATGGCCTTAGTAATGATGCAGATCTCTTAATGACCCGTTCTCTGCCTAGGTGGCCCCTGTCAGAACTCTAACTGGGCATTCCGTGTGGGCACCACACTCGTGCCTGGCATCTGTGCCGAGGGGCACACAGCACTTTAGGCTGCAGATATTTATTTTCCTCTCTCGCTCTTTAAAATGAGATTTATTGCTTTCTAAGAGTAGAGAAACATAAAACCTTGGGCTGTTCAGTTCGCTCATTTATATGGAAATCACCAATATTCATCTTCGGCCCTAAAAAGATAATCTAATAAAGCACTTTGGCCAGACGCACGGCGATGTTTGTTTTTTTTCCCGACCGGAGGAGTGGTGTTGCATGACGGAGGTATCCTGCTGGCCACGTTTGATGGTCGTGTGTGTGTGTGTGTGTGTTCATGAGTGCGTTTCTCCCATTGCTGGACTTTTGAGGAGAGTTCAGTGGCAAAGCCGTGAATGATTTCCATTTCAAATGGTCTCAATTATACGCAAATAGACTCCAGCCATGGGCAAATGAATGTGGGAATAAATAATTGCGTAAAGACCGAGATGACTCTTAGAGCCAGCTTGGTGCCCCATGGTGGGTAAGGGGTGATTGGGGGACAGGGGGGAGGGGGGGTCGACGGTGCTGCTGCCAACGCAGTCCTCACAGAGAGAGGCACAGATGCTGAGGGCCCAGGGGATATCTGGGTAATTGCGTTGTGTTCTAATAAGTCACACTCTGAAAACACGCGGCTTGCTTGCTTGAGTTTGCTGTTTGACAGTCAGGAGCTTTGTGTGTGTTGTGTGTGTGTGTGTGTGTGTGTGTGTGTGTGTGTGTGTGTGTGGGTGTGTGTGTGAGAGAGAGAGAGAGAGAGAAAGAGAGAGAGTGAGAGAATGAGTTTATGCGGCTGTGAGCATGTGTGGAGTGGGGACATAATGAGTTCATGTTTTGTCCTGTGTTTGTTTGGGTGGCTCCAGGTTTGAGTGGAGGATTTGTATTTGTTTATGTGTATGTATGTGTATTTGTATTACTGTGTTTGTGTTTACTGGTCTCTCTCCCTCTCTCTCTCTCTCTCTGTTTGTGTGTCTGTGTATGTGTGTAGTTATGTGTGCATGTGTGTGTTTTGAGAAAGAGACAGCTGGTCATTGTCTTGCTCTCCCCCCTCGGGCCAGAAGACAGAAGTCTGATGTCGATATGCTATAGACTCAGGGGAGGGGAGAGAGCGACACCAGGAGGGTGTTCAGAAACACACACACACGCACAAACTCACACACACAAACACACACACATAAACACACCACCTTACTTACCTGGCCTGGACGAACTTTAGACAGGAGGTATCTTGTTAGTCGGTTCCCCTTGGTAACCCACGGCCTAAATAAGCTGTTTGCCCTCTGTGGCAGGAAGTTGATTTTTTTTCCTCCTGCTCTCCCTGTTTAGACTATTGTGTCTTTTTCAGAGCGAGGCCACTTTGTATGAGGTGCAGATAACCAACAGAGGAGGAAGGCACACACACACACACACACACACACACACACGCAAGGAGGGGGGGTAGAGGAACAGGAAGGGATGCTGGTACTGCGGATTGGGCACAAAGACGCGAGTGCATACACACACACACACACGCACACACACACACACACACACACACACGGGACAGAGCAATTCCTCCAGTACAATCAGCAGCGTATTGATCGATGGCTGTGCGTTATTGTTCTGGGCTTATCCACCCCGGGTGGGTAATAAGCAGTGAATGTGGGCTGTCTGCAATGAGTTGTACTCCAGCCAAAGGTTGCAATACTGTCTACCTCTTCCACTGTTCTCCGTCCGAACCCCCCCTCACCCCAACGTCAAAACACATGCCAACACCAGAACCATGATGAAGCCTGGCATTTTAATATTACAGAGATGCTCGTCCCTATTTTAGTGACTCCATCTCACACTCTCTCTCTCTCTCTCTCTCCTCTCTCTCTCTCCTCTCTCTCTCTCTCTCTCTCTCTCTCTCTCTCTCTCTCTCTCTCTCTCTCGCTCTGAAGAGAAACCGAGCTATTTGTGAAGTGTCAGTAGATTTTGGATATCATCTATTAGATTACAGCAGAAGTCTGCAGGTGATTTGCTGTTTTGATGCGACGGTGGCAAGAATCTCATAAGGTATTGAAGTGCGCTTAATGAAATCACACTTATGCTCCGTTTCCCAGTGTTTGCGGGGCCCCCGCTGCAGTCGGCTTTTCCTTCTCACACGCACACACACACACACACACACAAACACACAGCACACATCCTTTTCACACAGCACAGAATAGTAAAAAACACCATGAATAAACTCTGTGTGGTGTATAAAACGTAGCTTTCGACCTCGCATTCAGTTAACGTCACTATTTAATTATACCCTTCATTATGCCTGGTAATGAGAGCAGTGATAGTGTCTGTGTCCTGCCTGCTGAATAGGCTTACTGCCTGCCTGCCTGCCTGCCTGCGTGCCTGCCTGCCTGCGTGGGTTAATAGCACTCGGCTCGCGTTCCTCGCGGCTTCATTCCTGGGCATGCCGACGTTTCAAGGTGTGTGTGTGTGAGAGCATCTCCGATGCCTTCGGAGAATTTCAAACAGGGTCATTCAAATTTGACTGTGATGCTAAGAAGCGACCAGTCACAAGAGGGGGGGGCTGACATTGCTGTTGTTTCATTTCAGCTTGTGAGGGGACAGAAAACAAATTTGTGTGCTCATCCTCCCACATCCATTTGTAATGATGGTGTGACATTTTCAGGCTCCATCATGGTGAAGAAAACTGTGAATCAATTCATTTGTATAAATTCAGAACAACCGGAACCTTAATAATACACTCATTGACCACACACACACACACACACACACATTTTCAGTATAAATACAGTCTGTCAAAAGGGAGCTCTCACAATCCTCTGGCTTTTTTGGTTTTCTGCAGGAGGCGTCCGAAACATTACCACAGGGATAACTTCGATGTCGGCTCTTCCTATTACGGTGAAGTAGAATTTACCAAGTGTTGGATGCTTCACCCACTATTAGGGAATGTGAGCTGGGTTAGACCTTCTTGGTATAGATTAGACTGGGTTAGGCTTACCTTACTGATGATGTGTTGTTATAATGTAAATTCTGCTCAGTACAAGATAACAAGCAGTATTTATTCCTATGAGGGGAGCAGCTGTATAACTGTGCTTGATGAGAGAGACGGACTAATAGGATGAGAGGTTGAGAGATGGGGGGGGGGGGGGGGGGTCCTTTGTTGTATGTTGTTTGTGTCTCGCTTATTTGTTGTTATGTCTCATTCTGATGCTAAGCCCTGTTAAGACTGCGGTGAGTGTGACGACCTTTGGCCTCTGGAGGGGGACGGACAAGGCTCCGTTGTGATGAGGCTGATGAGCATTCAGACTACTAATGCACACACACACACACACACACACACACACACACACACACACACACACACACACACACACACACACACAACCTCCCTCCAACAGCCCCCACTTGGGCCAGACCATGCCTGAGGGGAGACAGGGTGGCTTGCTGTTGTATTGGTCATGCATATGAACAATGTGCTGTCTATGGCGTAGGAGACACACATCTCACCATGTTTCTTCAGCAGACTATATAGGACACAATAAAGACAGAGCAGACTACAGAGGAGGCATGATAGCTCAGAAATACTCACCCTGTTGCCAAGTGGGATTTTTGAAGTTGTTTTAATCAAGTTGTTATGACTTAATTAGCAATATTATATGAATTGTCTTTTTGAAAAATTCTCAGGCAGATGAAGTGAACAAAGTAAACTGATGTACTTTTTTATTGTCTTGTGTTGTGATGACCCCATGGTTGCTTTGGGAGGTTGGGTATTGTAGCATTTCTTCTTCTGTGAAATTTGTTTGGAGGGCATATTTATTGATTTGCCCAACTGAATTGTTTTCCTCAATCTCTCCCTCTCTTTCTTTCTCTGTCTCGCTCTTTCTCTCTTTCTTTCTCTGTCTCACTCTTTCTCTCTTTCTTTCTTTCTCTCTCTCTTCTAAATCGTTCTCCCTATTATGTGCATTTACCCCTCTCTTTTTTCTGAATCTCTCAAGCTCAAGCAAGGCTACAGCATTTTGTCTTCCGTCTATTTTTCTGGTGAAAAAACGCTGAGATGTATCTTGTTGAAAAACCGATGCTAACAGGATGTGTTTTTCCCTCTAACCCTCGAACGCAACACACCTCTTAATCAATGCTGAGCATCCTTTAAATCATGGATGCTACCACGAGCCTTGCCCTGATGAGTGAAACACGTTTAGAAATGTGAAGAGCAGTAAACGGGATAAACATTACACCTCCTCAGGCCACAGGCCCTCATGCCTCATGATGTTCAGACCTATAGTGTGATATATGTCTGGCTCCTCTGAACAGACCATACACAATTACCCATAGGGAGAAAGAGAGAGGGATGAGAGGGGCACTGGGAATGAGAGAGGGGGAGAGAGAGACGGGTGAGATGGAAAGAGGGGGTGAGGTAGAGAGACAGAGACAGAGAGAGAGAGAGAGAGAGAGAGGGAGACAGGGGAGATGGAAAGAGGGGTTGAGGTAGAGAGAGAGAGAGAGAGGAAGGGAGAGGGGCATTGAGAATGAGGGAGGGGGAGAGAAAGAGAGAGAGAAGGAGGGAGAATGAGTTGAGAGGGGGGGGGGGGGTTAGGAGAGAGCCACAGTGGTGTCTGTGTAAACATCCTCATATGCATACGGAGTGGACTCATAGCATTTGCCCTTGTCTCCCCTGCAGGTCTCAAAGTGCAGCTCAGGTCTCCCAGCCAGTGGACCTCTCTGTGAGTCCAGTGCCCAGACCTCACCCTCATCGCCAGCCCCAGGTCTGTCCGCCTGTGTGCCAGTCTCTGCCTGCCCAGTGCCTGGCCTGGTGCCCAGAGGTTGGTCTAGTCTCCAGCGACCCACTTAACCACTCAGCAAGGCCTCGTGTCCACACCTACACCCTCTTCTTCAAAGGCTCAGCTCTCTGGACCAGGGTTCGCTGTGTGTGTGTGTGTGTGTGTGTGTATGTGTGTGTGTGTGTCCAGTGCTGAGGGCACGGATACAGACTCGGATCTGTCCCCAGGATCTCCAGCCAGTCACAGTCTTTCTTCTCCACAAAACGTCCTCTTTACTGTGAGTGCCAAAGCATTTCATCATCATCGCTTCTCTATTCTATCACCCCCCCCACACACACACACACACACATTTCTTCAATCCGCCCCTCCTGCACCAGCTGTTATCATGTTGAAATGAATCACAACACTACACTGCACTCACAAATCAGACTCCATTTATTTCCATCCTCTCTTCCACAGAGGTGTAATGTCACAGACCTTTATCAGTGTCCTGTGGTATAATGCAGGTAGTATGTTGTCACAGACCTTTATCAGTGTCCTGTGGTATAATGCAGGTAGAATGTTGTCACAGACCTTTATCAGTGTCCTGTGGTATAATGCAGGTAGTATGTTGTCACAGACCTTTATCAGTGTCCTGTGGTATAATGCAGGTAGTATGTTGTCGCAGACCTTTATCAGTGTCCTGTGGTATAATGCAGGTAGTATGATGTCACAGACCTTTATCAGTGTCCTGTGGGGAGCTGGAGTGAGAACTCGGACTCTGGCTCATTTGATTCATTGTGTCCCGAGTGTCCCGAATTTCTAGCCTCACATGCATTTTAATGAAGGGCCAATTGTTCCCGCTTTAAAGACAATAATCATTAATATATGGGCCCCAACTTAATCAGAAATCTATATGAAGGCATTGATCTCTTCCTCTTAAAGTCATCTTCGTATTATGATTGATTTGGTGCGGTAGACTTTAAGCTGGTGGAAAATGTGCTGAAACGCTGTAAAGTGGACAGTTTTCCTGGAGAAAAATTCAATACTGTAGAGCCTACTTATAAAAACAAAATGCTGTAGGACAAGTGCTTGGGGATCATCAGCGGTTCAGTTCACACAGTATTTGTTTAGTTAGACACACACACACACACACACACACACACACACACACACACACACACAGACACACACAGTCATACACACACACACACACACACACACACACACACACACACACACACACACACAGTTCTAAAGATGACCATGACTTCAGCCCTGGTTACTCCCCAGATGAACTGGTACTTAGTGGGAGTGGTGGAGCCATATTGATTTTTTCTCGTTTGTGAATGAGCTACACACCCACATGGATTAACAGAGTGTCATAGCCTACGTTATTGGACACAGCTAACACAGGCATTTAAGCAGAGTGTACACACACACACACATACACACACACACACACACTTTATTATAATGATGTGTGTCATGTTTGTAATTGTAGAATTTGGATTATAAGTTAAGTGTTTCACAAGTCTCTGATAAAGCACACATGCATAATTGCGCCTTCATAGACTAGCTGCCACAGCTTCAAATTAATGGACTGTGTTGTGTGTTTTTTCGGAAGGCACACACACACACACACACACACACGCTCAGTAACACAAAGGTGTTTTGTATCACACAATTGAAGCAAAGTGTTTGTTAGCATTAGATAAATCTCTCGAACAGCAAGCTTCACACATTGAAACCTTTCTTTGCTCTGCAAGACCAATAAACAAACGCAATTATCTTTGTGGGGAGAAGTGCAATGAGGAAATTGATTATTTGCCAGCTGTGCCTGTGGCAATGGTCAAGCTTTGTTTTGTCTTGTTTTGGTTTGTTTTCATTTGCTCAGAGGAGCTTAAAAGGTTTGTCATTATTTTAGAGCTAATTAGAGCTGTCACTATTTAAGAAAACTAATTGGGATGATTGGCAGGTGTCTTTCTCCTGACGTCTGCTTTTTATTTAAGCTGGCCTGACCTTTTACATCCTGGACTCTGTATATGTCCAGCATCGTCCCTCTAATAGAGTCACTCTTAAACCATGTGCAGTGTCCCTGGAGATCCACCGCATGACTGCCTCAAAGCATTTCAATACCCTGGACATCTGCCAAGTGAAGCAAGCTTACCAGTCCCCCATTCACGTATTCAAACCCCAAGCTGGGCGATGTCATGAAAATACACTTCTCATGTCAGTACATATTGTTCCCTGCAATACAGATGTCCCTAGGTCTACGACATCTACATAAACACATATTATAGCTGATATTACAACTTTACAGTTATAGCTGTTAATTACATCACAAATCATAATGGGGCTATAGCCATATCTGCAAAATAATGGTTAGTAATGAGTAATGATGCAGGAGTTTATTACTGTAGTATCAATAGCAGTTCATTTATATATGTACACTGTACACTATCGTTCAACACTTTGGGGTCACCCAGACAATTCCATGTTTTTCATGAAAATTCACACTTTTATTCATAAATAGAAAATATAGTCAACACATTGACAAGGTTAGAAATAATGACTTTTATTTGAAATAATAATTTTGTCCTTCAAACTTTGCTTTCGTCAAAGAATTCTCCATTTGCAGCAATTACAGCCTTATACACAGACCTTTGGCATTCTAGCTGTCAATTTGTTTGTTGTGAGGTAATCCACATGCTTCCTTTAGCACCTCCCACAGTTGTATTGGCTTGATGGGCACTTCTTACGGACCATACGGTCAAGCTGCTCCTACAACAGCTCAATAGGGTTGAGATATGGTGACTGCATACTGGCCACTCCAGTACAGACAGAATACCAGCTGACTGTTTCTTCACTAAATAGTTCTTGCATAGTTTTGAGGTGTGCTTTGGGTCAGTGTCCTGTTGTAGAAGGAAATTGGCTCCAATCAAGCGCTGTCCACAGGGTATGCCATGGCATTGCAAAATCGAATCAAAATCAAAATCGACTTCCTTATTCAAAATCCCTTTTACCTTGTACAAATCTCCCACTTTTGCCCATCTTAATCTTTCAATTTTATTCGCCAGTCTCAGATATGGCCATATATTGCCACTCTGCCTAGAAGGCCAGCATCCTGGAGTCACCTTCACTGTGGACGTTGAGACTTGCGTTTTGCGAGTACCATTTAATGAAGCTGCCAGTTGAGGACCTGTGAGGCGTCTGTTTCTCAAACTAGAGACTCTAATGTTCTTGTTCTCGTGCTCAGTTGTGCACCAGGGCCTCCCACTTCTCTTTCTATTTTGGTTAGAGCCCCTTTGTGCTGTTCTCTGAAGGGAGTAGTACACACCGTTGTAGTTTCTTGGCAATTTCTCACATGGAATAGCCTTCATTTCTGAGAACAGGAAGAGTTTCAGAAGAAAGTTCTCTTTTTCTGGCCATTTTTAGAGTATAATCGAACCCACAAATGCTGATGCTGCAGATACTCAACTAGCTCAAATAAAGGCCAGTTTTATAGCTTCTCTAATCAGCACAGTTTTCAGCTGTGCTAACATAATTGCACAAAGGTTTTCTAATCATCAATTAGCCTTTTAACACGATTAGTTAACACAGTGTACTATTAGAACACAGGAGTGATAGGCCTTTTAACACGATTAGTTAACACAGTGTACCATTAGAACACAGGAGTGATGGTTGCTGAAAATAAGCCTCTGCATGTAGATATTCCATTAAAAATCAGCCGTTTCCAGCTAGAATAGTCATTTACCACTTTAACAATGTCTAGACTGTATTCTGTATCTTCATTGAAAACAAAACAGTGCTTTTCTTTCAAAAATAAGGACATTTCTAAGTGACCCCAAACTTTTGAACACTAGTGCATATCTGTGGGGACCACTGGTGTGTTTCAGGACCCTGGACAGCTACCATGTCATGCAAGGCCACTAGCTTCCTGTTTATTTCTGAGGCTAGTTCATGTAGCTCTTTTAGAAAGCTTTTTGTAGCTGGCACAGTATTTGTAGCTCTGTAGCCCCCCTGTTCTGCGTCAGTGGACTGTTTCCTATCCCCTGCCAGCGGTGGATATGTGGCAATCACACTCATCTCCTGCTGTCATTCAGGTACCCTCTGCTGCAAACAGCGGAGGTGGCATATCACATGGCGCACATCTGTCACTGTCACGTCTATTTATCATGTGTGTGTGTTTGTGTATGTGTCTTTTGCTTGTATGTGTGCCTGTGTGGATGTATGCAGGTGTGTGTGTGTGTGTGTGTGTGTGTGTGTGTGTGTGTGTGTGTGTGTGTGTGTGTGTGTGTGTTTGCATGCATGGGTGCCTCTGTGTTTGTGTGTGTATGTGTGCATGCGTGTGTGTGTGTGTGTGTATGCAGGTGTGTGTGTGTGTGTGTGTTGTTGACATACATCTGTCTCTGTCATGTTTATGTATCATACATGTGTGTCCCTCAGCCGTCAGGCATAATAAAATATCCTGAGGATCAGAACAAATCGCTCCCCTGGCTCCTATTTTGTCACTGTCAGGTGGCGGGGACGCCCTGTGTCCTCCACATGTTCACACACACACGTTAGGGCTGTCAGTATTAACGCGTTAATCATGATGCAATTAAGGACCAAGCATAACACATTCAATTCTTTTAATCGCATTAATCGCGTGCCGCCAAAGATTTTTTTATTTTACACCGTCACTTGTTCTGTTATCAACGATCCTCTTTGGCTGCTACTATTTTGGTCCTTTGATAGTCCTCCTCCTGTAGTCAAGGGGATAATAAACACCAACGCAGTTCTGAACTCCCGGTCGGCTGAATTGCGCTTCAAATGCTGGGGACACCGGCGCCAACAAGAGTGTGGAACACTCCACGTTCAATTCCATTCAATTACACTGTTCTCAATACAACTCCGCACACCAGCATCGCACTTTGCCGTCGCCACTGTAAATTACCATTCAGTTCTGTGTTGTCGGCGCCGCTCCATAAAATCCAATGTTCATCCTGTTTGCAAGTTAAAAAAAACTTTGCTGCTGATGTGTGTCCGCGCCGGTGTATCACCAAAGCACTTCAAGTTTAAGCTATAGCTGCAGGATAAGGTTCGACCCAAAGGACACAGTAACACAACAACCATGACAAAACACAATGAAGCAAGGGTCATGACAAAGACAGCGACCTAATCGTAAACGTGCTAATTACCAACCATTTTGTTCGAAAATTCTTAAAACACCGATGTTTTGGCCCTGATATGTCACTAGACATTAAGAAAT
This sequence comes from Alosa sapidissima, assembly GCF_018492685.1. Taxonomy (NCBI): domain Eukaryota; kingdom Metazoa; phylum Chordata; class Actinopteri; order Clupeiformes; family Clupeidae; genus Alosa; species Alosa sapidissima. The sequence continues at coordinate 17,132,964 of NC_055967.1, forward strand.
CATGTTCATTCCAAATACTTATATCACTGACAACAGTAGTCCGGCCAGGATATTGTCATTTAAAAAGTGAAGTTGCAGCCCTCAACTGATGTTGATGTTGTGTTTTGGCTTGATGCGCCACCCTCTACCTATCTACTAATCACAAAGTCAGTAGTGTTTCGGCATCCGGGTTGGCAACCTCGAGTCAGGGGGAAGGGGGAGGGGATACACCGCTCTACAGTAATTTTAAAGCGATTGCAGTACCAGTTTTGGCCACAATCTTACATATGGTTCCTTTAATACTTTAAAATAACATTTGCTAAATGAACCTTACATTTTTCAGTAGCCATAGGTGTGTAGATTTGAACAAAATCTAGTTTGGTTCTTACCGGGGCTTTCACTGCTTGAAATATCCGATTTTGTTTACTGGTGGGTGCTATTCCCAACCTTTCTCAGGCACATGAACGGTTAGCCTGAGAATTCTCGTCGGCAAATCAAAATTCCACTGGAGCTCCAAGTGGATTTGTACATGCAGCCTTACAACACTGTTACAGCTCTTCGAGTCACGGTAAAATGTAATTTTTGGTACATAATTTAGATAAACTTATGGTGTGGGTGCTTGCGTTTCTTTAGGAATCCGCCGTCTTGGTTTGTATAGAAATGAATATTAAGTGACACATACACATAAGAGGTTGGACATACGTGACGGTTGGTAATATGTGACGTTCCTATACATCAAAGGTAATCAAAGGACACAGACGACAGGGCAAAAACAAGGAGACACAGGTGAACATGGAACAAGGCACTAATCAGACTAATAACTTAGCAAGACTCAGGTGAGGGGCGGAAACAAGAAACATGGAATAAAGGAACACAGGGCACAGGAAGTAACGACAACAGGAAGTAAACAAGAGAACACATGTCAAACTACAAACTAAAAGTCCCAAACCAAAACACAAAACCTCAAACCGTGACACTAATCTACGAGCTAAACATTGTCCTACACTGTTACACGTGAACGGAACTAAACAATTGAGCTAATTGAGATATAGACTAGGCTATTTCTGTTTGTTATGCACTTCATTGAAATGTGCTGTAGGCCTAGGCTACATTTTGCACATGCACTTGTGCATATTTCTCAATATGAAAACTTCCTTATTTTCAACTGAACTCAAAGATAATGAATTGTAAGGGACCGATCAGTGAGGCATGAGGACACAAGGAGGTTTGGTTCAAAATGGAGGGTTTTTATTACCCAAAGAATGATCAAAAATTTACAAAGTCTACAAACTGATAATTAGGCCTATAAAAGAGGTCAACTAAAAGTATAATGACACTAAAGACACAACTAACGTGACATAGTCTGAACAAAAAACTGACCTGACACAATGAAACAAAAGGGAACATATATATCGGCTTGGCCAAACCAAAGGACACAAAAAGGGGATAAACTAAATACATAGACTTAAATCATAACACAGAGCAAAGTAACTAAGGCCAAATTCCCCCCTCGGGCACATGGCAGACGTGGTACGGTCGGCACCCAGACTTAGGTCCTCTCAGCCCTCAGCCACGCCTTTGCCCAACCAGGAAGGGAACGCCCCCAACGCCAAAAATGAAACAAAATGTTGAGTGAGTTATTTGAATAGAATAGCACATGTGACTGCAAACAATAACATGTGCAGCAAATTCATGATGTACCAAAAGAAACTAATAATGTACATTTGTAAAGTGAGGGCTTGCGTTACCATGTGTGGCTGTGGCCATCACATGAATATAGGATATATGGAGTATTTTTTGTTTGTTAGGCCCTTTATAATGTGTGTACATTTTGTGCATGCACTTCTGCTGTAGCATTTATTTCAGTTTCAAATATTAACTATATTTCTGAAGAATACATTGTGTTGCCTCAGGCCCGCTGCACATCTTTTGAAATTTAATTTGAAATAATCAAATATGTTTTAGTTAAGTTAAGTAAGTAAGTTAAGTTCATAAAGTAACTTTATTTGCTTTCATTTGAATCCCAATCAATATACACTGGTAAGAATTGCTTTACATTGTTAAAATGGACTTCTGGAAAGTTCAGAAATGAATTCAGAAATGAATCATGTGATAAAATATGTGATTAATCGCGATTGACTAGAAATTCAAGTGATTAATCGCGGTAATAGTTTGACAGCCCTAATTCATATACGTACAATCATTCATTCATTTCATGCAGCCCAAGTCCTCAGGCCAGCAGAGCCTTGTAAAACTGAATCAATGTTGAACTTTGGTGCTTGTCGCAATATTGAACAAAACTGTACTGTGTGGGTAATTGCATGTCAGACAGCTTTGTGGAAGTGTACAACATACATTTTTATCACACTCTTTCTTACTTTCTCTCTCTTTCACTCCTCTCCTCTCTTTGCTCTGTCTCCTTGTTTTCTTTTTTCTTTTTCTCTCTTGTTTATCTCTCTTCTCCATCTCCCTCTCTGTTTCTCCCTCTGTCTCCCCTTTACTTTACCCTCTCTATCTCCACCTCTGTCTCTCTCTCCCTCTCTGCCCTCTTCTCTTTTTCTCTCTCTCCTCTGCCCTTCCTCTCCCTCCCCTCATCTCTCTCTCCCTCTCCCTCCCATTATCTCTTTCTCTCTCTCTCTCTCTCCCTCTCTCTCTCCCTCTCCCTCTCCCTCCCATCATCTCTTTCTCTCTCTCTCCCTCTCTCTCTCTCTCCCTCTCTCTGCCCTCTTCTCTTTTTCTCTCTCCTCTGCCCTTTCTCTTCGTCTTCCTCTCTCTCTCCCTCCTCTCATCTCTCTCTCTCCTCCTCCTCTGTTCCTCTGTGCTGTGTTGTGTAGGGAGCCATGCTGGCTGGACAGGGTGCCCCATTAGTAAAGTCTCTGCTCGCTGTACTGGGCCTCATTACCAGCGTATGGAGCCTCAACCCAGAAGACCCCAACGTCTGCAGCCACTGGGAGAGGTGAGCCGGAGCAGCCGTGTCGTGTGTGTGTGTGTGTGTGTGTGTGTGTGTGTGTGTGTGTGTGTGTGTGTGTGTGTGTGTGTGTGTGTGTGTGTGTGTGTGCGTGTGTGTGTTTGTTCATGGTTATTTTTGTGCTTGTGTTGTGGTGTCCTGCGTGTGTGTGGGGGGGTGGGAGCTGGGGCAGCTTTAATCACTCCAGGTGAGACAAGCTTAGCAAACAAGCAGCCCATTGTCCTTTGTGTCTCCTCCTTGGACTTGTACAGCAAATCAAGGCGACGGGGTTGGATGAAGGAAACCATTTACTAATTGTTGGCCTGGCACTGATCTCAGCTTGAGGAAAACTGATGCCTTGTTCCCCTATGCACAGCCCACATATCCGAGTCTCCAGACAGTTATTTCTCTCTCTCTCTCTCGCTCTCTCTCTCTTTCTCTCTCTTTTTCTTTCTTTCTTTCTCTGATTTTTTCTTTCTTGCTCCCTCACCTCCCACTTCTCGTGAATGTTTCTCTTTCTTTGTTTCTTTTCATGTCTGTCTCTCTCTCTCTTCTTCTCTTTCTCTCTCTCTCTCTCTCTCTCCCCCCTCCATCTGGTTCCTCAGGAGGCAGGGTAGACACAGCCATCTGAGGGCTGCCAGGAGGTTTGTTTTGGTGCTCTGTCGTCAACCCGCGAGTCCAATTATGTCCACCGAAGGCCCGGGACGGTATTGATCTAACCAGAGCGCGAGTCACACATGCACAACACACACACACACACACACACACACACACACACACACACATAGCCGTAAGCGGACTGCTGGCATAGGAGGCGGAGCAGGAGGAGGAAGATGGAGGAAGAAAAAGCTAAAAATGTAATGGACAGAAGTGGATTGATCAGGGTTCTCTTATCCCAATCAATCCCCACCCGGCTGCCACATTGCCTGAATAATTATTAGTTGTACTTGCCGGTGTCGGTTAAGACAAATACGCAAGAATCTAATTACCATTCGCACACACCCCGCACCGCACAGAGCCAGAGAGGAGAGAAGAGGAGAGGAAAGAAAGGGAGAGGAGAAGAGAGAAGAGGAGTGGAGAAGAAAGGAGTGGAGTGGAGAGGAGAGGAGAGAAAGGGAGAGGAGAGGGGAGGAGAGGAGAGAAAGGGAGAGGAGAGGGGAGGAGAGGAGAGAAAGGGAGAGGAGAGGTTAGGAGAGGAGTGGAGTGGAGAGGAGAGGAGAGAAAGGGAGAGGAGAGGGGAGGAGAGGAGAGAAAGGGAGAGGAGAGGTTAGGAGAGGAGAGAAAGGGAGAGGAGAGGGGAGGAGAGGAGAGAAAGGGAGAGGAGAGGTTAGGAGAGGAGAGAAAGGGAGAGGAGAGGGGAGGAGAGGAGAGAAAGGGAGAAGAGAGGGGAGGAGAGAAAGGGAGAGGAGAGGGGAGGAGAGGAGAGAAAGGGAGAGGAGAGGGGAGGAGAGGAGAGAGGAGAGGAGAGGTTAGGAGAGGAGAGAAAGGGAGAGGAGAGGTTAGGAGAGGAGAGAAAGGGAGAGGAGAGGGGAGGAGAGGAGAGAAAGGGAGAAGAGAGGGGAGGAGAGAAAGGGAGAGGAGAGGGGAGGAGAGAAAGGGAGAGGAGAGGGGAGGAGAGGAGAAAACGCCGGTCTGAGATATATGACCTATCCAGTGTCGGAGCACCAGAGCACCAAGAAGATTTTGTTGTTTAATTTTGGTGTGTGTGTGTGTGTGTGTGTGTGTGTGTGTGTGTGTGCCGTCACCATG
>NC_055967.1:17145138-17155138 GCF_018492685.1 Alosa sapidissima
CTATAAGAGTGAGTGTCATGGTGATGGTGCAAATAAGTCCAACAGTGCAAGAATAAAGTCTAGATACCAGCATAAAATAAATATGGACATATAAGAGAATAATTTAGACAAAGTAATATAAACAACTATCAGGGCAAGAATAGGTTGAAGTAATAGAGTTACAGCCATTGGTCAAGTATTAAGTATAAAGTATTAAGTACAGCCACAATCCAGGCTGTTGGAGGGAGGTTGGGGTTATGCATATGTAATAATATAGCATGTAAACAGTAAAACAGTAGGCTAGTGGACAGTACATACACAAACATGGAGAAGGTGGAGAGGCTGACAGACTATGCAGAGAAGTCTATCTCTCCTCTTCCCTTTAGTGAAGCATTGAACAGTTCAATGGCCCTGGGGACAAATGACTTCCTCAGTCTGTCAATTCTGCTTTGTTCTGCTCTTCTGCTTTGTAATAGTGATATAAACTGTAACTTACACTTGGGTAGATGACACTACTCACTGATGGAGGAGATGGGATAAGTGAGGAAGATGAAGGGGGAGATGAAGAGGAAGAGCAGGCATTTCCAACTGCATCGGAGGATTAACATATTCCTCTGTTGTATAACTACAAAAACTGACCTGATCCCTTCAAATATCCTACCCCGGAGATGTAGCCTATCTATATTACAACTTAACCTTCAGAACTCATACACACACACACACACACACACACACACACACACACACACACACACACACAAATGCACAGAGAGAGAGAGTTGTGAGTAGTGAATATCAAGTCTGGCGCAAAAGTTACAAAAGTCTAAAAGGCCTATTAAAAGTCGAAAGCAATTACAGAATTTAGATGATAATAATAATACAAGTCAAGGCCCAACTGCAGCGTAGAGCCAATTCAAACGTCTTTTCCATACCTGCCATTCAAAGCACTTTTGCTGAATTACACTCTCGCCAGGCATCTCAGATTGTTAGAATTGGCTCTCAATAGCATGAGGTCAAAGTTGTTTCTTTTTCATATTCCTGTAACTTGGACTTGGTACTTGGACTTGGATATTGTCCTTGGACAATGTTATTAGCGCCACTTGGTGGCCCTCACCAAATCTAACCCAGAGGCATTAGCCAACCCCACATGTCCTTCACCCTCTCTACCCAAAAGTGTTGGTGCTTAGAGGGGGTCCTTGTTTTGGTTTTGCACATGCGTTTGTCAGGCTTTTAGCTGGGTAATGGGTTAATCAAGCCACACCCACTCATGTGCTTTTTATGGGTTTTTGGAGTGGAGGCTTTTTTGAGCTGTTGAAGTGTGCGCACTGTTGTATCATGTCCATTCAAAGCATGTTTGTTTGAATTGGAAAATAAAAAGTCTTAACAACAATGTGACAGTTTTTAGAAAAGCGAGACTGTGGACACTTTTTTGCACAAGTGATGGAGTGAGAGGGTGAAGTGAGATGAGAGAGGAGAGAGAGGAAGAGAATGAGATGGAGAGAATAATGTAGAGGGGAGCAGAAAGCAGAAGGGGAGATGTACAGTGAAATTGAATGGGTAATGTTGGGGAATGGAGTGAGAGAGAGAGAAAGGAGGATAGAGAGGGGCAGGGAAGGAGGTAGAGAGAATATTGTAGTGAAGACGAAGAAACAAGAGGTTTGGAGAGAGAAAGATAGTGAGAGAGATAGTGGGTAAGATTTGTGTGAGAGAGAAAATGGACAGAATGAATAAAATGAAATGAAGGACAGAAAACAGTATGAGAGAGAGAGTTTATAAGGGCTGTAGATGGATGGAGAGAAGAGAGAGAGAGAGCGACAGAGAGAGAGAGCTAGTGACAGAGAGAGAGAGAAAGGAGGGGAACGTAGAGAGAAAGAGGGCTGTAGAGAGCTTAGGTGAATGATGGAGTGAAAGAATGAAAAGCAAAAGAGAGAGAGAGAGAGAGGAGGGGGTGGAGGTGAGAGAGAGAGAGAAAGAGAGAGGGAGAGAGGAGGGGGTGGAGGTGAGAGAGAGAGAGAAAGAGAGAGGGAGAGAGGAGGGGGTGGAGGTGAGAGAGAGAGAGAAAGAGAGAGGGAGAGAGGAGGGGGTGGAGGTGAAGAAGGCCGGAGGAGGAGTGCCCTCTCCTTTCTGCCGTCTCTGCACGCCGTTCCTCCACACCGTAATCCCAGGCCTAATCCAGGCCCTCTCACCGGCAGGATTAAGAGATTTGTACCGCCAGCCGTGCTTAGCTTAGCGCTCAGGGACCAAAGCAAGCATTACAGCCACTTTCATTATGTATACGTGTTGATCTTTGGTTTTAGCCACCAGATGAGTCGGCCCTCAGCAGCGCACGACGAGAGCAACTCCACACAGCCTCGCCTCCGCACGTTCCTTCCCGTTTCTCAATTTGAGGCGATAAGTGGAAGTTGGACTTGCTAATGAGTCCCTGGTGTTTCTGACACATTTGACCACCTTTGCCCCAGAGCCAGACCCTTTATTAGCTTTCACCTTCCTCCCAGACTCCACTTCTTATTTGTTTGTTTTAGTGAAGAACGTGCTGTTCTTCTTCTTTAGGCGTGTGGTCTTCAAAGTGGGGGGGGGGGGGTCTTTGGTAAATTTGTCCGTGATTGCAAGCAGCATTCAGCAGCATTCAGCATCCTGTGGTGATGTGTGAGTGTGTTTTTGAACTGCTTCAAGCTTTGTTTTGTGTTGCTGTTTGTAAACGTATAGATTTAAAACCACATACAGTCAGAAGAGAGCATCCAGAGCACTAATGAGGCGATTGTTTTCATAAAATGTAATGTACAAAACACAGACATCATAACTATTGAAGAAGGTCAAAGGTCAAGTGTTTTAATGATGGAGCTGTGTTCTACACAAAACCCTTCCTAGCACCAGAGCTTCAAGGCTCATCAGTCCTCACCAGGGGCCTCTGAAAAGTCATGGAACTTTAATGTGACCGAGTACATATCCCTGATGCACTCTGCAGTATTACTTTCAGATGGTTTAATAAAGTTCCACACTGGTATCATATAAAGTATGCCTCACGTTAGAGTTTTAATGACTGGGCGAATTATGGACTCTTTCAATCTCTCACTGTCTCTCTCTCTCTCTGTCCCTTTTTTTTAATAAAAAATGACTTTTTGTCTTTGATATTTTTTGCTCTTTTTTCCCTTTCGCTCCATTTTTTTGACTTTGTTGCCACTGTGTGTGGGGGTCCATCAAAGAGGAGGGTTTGAAATAAATCCTGTCTGTGATGGATGGATCCAACGTCCCGCAGCGCCTCTTTTGGTGCCTCCACGTTTGATATGTGAGCTTGTCTATCCTCGCTCCATATTTTTTTTTTTTTTTTGAAACATGAGATCTCTTACACAAGTCTACATTGTTTTCTCTCCATGTCTCTTCCCATTGCCTGGTAACGGGTATTGTTTGTGAAGTGTGTCTCGATGGTCCACTCTCATCTTGCTCTCATTCTCCCTGCGCCCATGCTCAGAAGAGAGGCTGATTAGTGCAATGCCACAGCGTCAATTAATTTTTAAAAGATTATAATTCCACTCCTGCATTGAAGGATATTCAATAAATAAGCTTTGTGTGACAATCACCAATTAGTCCCATTGTCGCATTGTCAGATAACACCTCTGTATAATGAGTTAGATGATCCTTTTATCTGGATGAAAGGCTCAATTTTCTCCTAGACATTGTTTGGAAATGGAGCATTCATTGTGTTTTAATTAAAATGCAAGACCTATTTTTCTTGTCGCTTTACGTGAACTTTCATCAGTTTGTAGATCTCATATGCAGGTCCACTGCTTTCTCCCTTCGCCCTTCTTTCTGCCTATTTTACATTTCCCCCAAAAGATGGGACCGATTAGCATTTCCCTGTGCTGAGCTTACTGGAAATCGCTGATTGGAACTCAAATAAATCATCTCATCCTAGTGTCATTGAATTTCTTCTCCTTGTCTTTGAGCGTGGCACATAAGTCTCATTGATTCCAAGCAGTCGATTTGACATCTATGTCAGCACAAACTGCTGAAAGGATTCGTTTACGTTTTCCCCAAAGAGAGGAAGGGGAAGGTTTAACTTCCTCTGTGTGAAACTCAGCAGCGTTGTGTGTGTGTGTGTGTGTGTGTGTGTGTGTGTGTGTGTGTGTGTGTGTGTGTGTGTGTGTGTGTGTGTGTGTGTGTGTGTACTGCTTTAACGTTTTTTTTTTCTGCCTTTAGAGCATTTCAGCGATTAGTGCTGTCCTTAGGGTGGTGAGGATTCTCTCTGCACAGGTTTCAGGCCCCACTTCTTTCTCTCTCTCTTCATTTCTCCCTCTCTCCCTCCCTCTCTCTCTTGCCCCTTCTCTCTCTCTCCCTCACTCTCTCAATTTCTCTCTCTCTCCCTCTCTCTCTCTCCCTTTCTCCCTCTCTCTCTCCCTCTCCCCCTCTCTCCCTCTGTGCATTCCAATCGAAGGCTGATTGAGTGATGATCCATAAACAGGGCTGGCCAAACTCTAACAGGAGTCATGCTGTTGTTTCTCTCCATAGCCACAGCCAAAAACACACACATACACACACTCATACACACACACACACACACACACACACACACACACACACACACACTCACACACTCACACACTTACATACATATTCATATACTTAACTGTGCATACACACAAAGACATACTTATCTACACATAGAGTGGTGCACACACACAGTATACAATTCACATTCATGGTTGCACAATCATGCACACACATATATACATACACTGAGCTCCTGAGGGACTCATTTGTTTGAAAATATTCATTGTTGTTGTGGATAAATGGACTTCTGTCCCTGAAATGCTACCTTGCAACAATTCACAAGTCAAACAATACTAAACCCCTATACAAACCAGATTACCAAACACCAATTGACAATCGCCACAGACACACACGTAACCATTGTTTTCTGATAGACTGTTATAATCCCTTCATATTCATTATACACATAAGATCATCGTGCCAGGTGAATTCAGAATCGATTGGCAGCCAGAGCATCAACACGCATCTCAGACTGGTCACAGGTGGGCACAGAGCGGGTTGACCTCCCCCAGTCCATGCCCATGCGTATTGTTTTCATATGGCGGCCAGGTGCCCACCAGTCCGTTGGCAGCACACATGAAAGCACCTGGATAAAGGTGACACCCGCAGGGCTTCCAGCTTTGAGGAGATCCATTAGCATCCGGTCTTAATCCCCGAGCCTGAGCTGCCATTGTCTCCCACTAAGCGTATCCGTGTTTCATAATCAGGCACCAGAGAGAGAGAGAGAGAGAGATGGAGGGGAGGTGGAGGGAGAGAAGGGGGGGGGGGTTTCAGAAAGAGAGATTATCACAAAAGTGTTGGAATGCACGACGTGTGACTTTGGCACTGTATTTCACGGGGAAATGTCCCTTTGCTGGCTGTGGCTCTGGAGGCGATGACATTTAAGATTTGTGTGGTACTTGGTCGGCTTGTGAACGTGACGGAACTTGAAATACGAGGCATCCCTGAGTGACTCTTATGCAGTTTAGAGCACCACATAAACAAGACTGGTGGAGATGGAGGCAGAAGAACCACTTTATGCAGAGAGCATGGCGTCACTCATCCACTCCTCCTCACTACACACACACACACACACACACACACACACACTCTCTCATTCATTCTCTTTCTCTCTTTCTCTCTCGCTCACACACAGACACACACACATACACGCATACACACACTTACTCTCATTCATTCTCTCTCCCCCCTCTCTCATCTCACACACACAAGCAAGATTTATCTCTCTCTGCCGCCTCTAAGGAGATGGGTGATTGAGTTTGGAGGTGCAGTATGTATGAGAGCATTATTGATATTTGTGTGCTTTTCACTTAGAGCATGAACTATATCGTTTCAAATCGCCGTCTCTCCACTTTAACTCTTATTAGTTACTAGCTGTCACCTCCTGTGTCCCCACAAGGGTTTTTGCTGTGCAGCAAAACTTCCCGATTGTGCAATGTGCATTTTGGACTTAATGCTGCATATTTGTGCTATGGAAGTATTGTGCATATTTGTGCTATGGGAGTATTGTGCATATTTGTGCTATGGGAGTATTGTGCTAGAGGTTTTTGCTGCATATTTGTGCTATGGGAGTATTGTACATATTTGTGCTATGGGAGTATTGTGCTAGAGGTTTTTGCTGCATATTTGTGCTATGGGAGTATTGTGCATATTTGTGCTATGGGAATATTGTGCATATTTGTGCTATGGGAGTATTGTGCTAGAGGTTTTTGCTGCATATTTGCGCGTCGCGTTCCTGCCGTACATCTTAGAGCGAAATGTCTCACCATGAGGGGAAACACAAAGACAAAGATAAGGACAAATGTGAAGTCCAGTGTTTAACTTCTTTCTTCCTATGAGACCTGTACAACAACCACCCCTCCCTCCCCCAATCCCAACCCCATACGTTTGGTTCCCTCAGACGGATGCTGCTGATTCCAATCAAAGCAGATTGTGGTGGTGGCTCAGAGGCCTGCTGTTTCCCACCGCAGATAAGAGCCTAGCTGTGTGCGTCCTGCTGGCCAGGTGACCTTGTCCAGCTCAGCATTATTCAGATGGAAACCATGCTTTTCCATGCTTTCCCCCCTGTGTCTCCTCTTTTTTTCTTTTGTTTTTCTCTTGTTTTTGGGGGAGGGGGGGGGGTAAAGTTGTCTGACACAAAAATATTTGTGTTCAATGAAAAGCAAAACAAAACAAAACAAACAAACAAACAAACAAACAACAACAACATAAAAAAAAACATTAAAAATTCTGTTGCACAGGGGCTGAAGCTCGTCGTCAGGACGCGGCCATCAAATGCTAATGCCCTCCAATCAATGGTGCGGCACGGTGTGGGGTGCTATGGGGGCGATGCTCGATGGAGGTGATCAGGAAAAGTGCACACTTGGTAAACGCAAAATGCAGGAGCTCCGCAGTGGCTTCCCGCTTAAGCCTCGCCGACGGTGATCAAATTTACGGGGGATTTACTGCGTGTTGCTTCACGCGTCAGGGCTGCTTACGTCTGCACGATTGCCCCGCCACCCGACTCGCCCTGTATGATAAAATGAGATGTTGACCAACGTGCGGGGGAGTTGGGGGGGGGGGGGGGGCGTATGGGTGTGTGTGTCTGGGTGTGTGTGTGTGTGTGTGTGTGTGCATGTGCATGTCTGGGTGTGTGTGTGTGTGTGTGTGTGTGTGTGTGTGTGTGTGTGTGTGTGCATGTCTGGGTGTGTGTGTGTGTGTGTGTGTGTGTGTGTGTGTGTGTGTGTGTGTGTGCGTGTGTGCGCAGGGGAGGTAGTAGGGGTGGGGGCTGTGATGGCTCAATCTCTTGGGTAGAATCACTCAGCCGTTTGCGATGTGATCCCACTGACTGTTTAATGAGAGTGTATTGTTAGCGTAAATGTGGAGAAAGCACCTGTAAATGACAACACACACTTGGTGCCTGTCCAGCTGTAATCAGACTGGCCCATAGAAAGATTTGTAGGCTGTTAGCTAATAAACCTCTGTAGTAGCCGGCAGCCACTGTGTGTGTTTTACTGGGTTTACGTTTATGTATTAGTGGTGATTATTTCATTACGTTAAGAGATATAAACAGTACACTCTTCCTTTGTTAGGATTCCTCTCTGTCTTGTTTGGGTAACATCTCCCCCAAACATTACATTAAGCGTGTGTGTGTAAATAAATAAATAAATACATTTAAACAGTATTGATGGTTGCCTAGTCTTGGATAAGTGAGATAAATGATATAAATGAATTTCTCTACCTCTCTCTCCCTCCTTGACAGGGGCGGAGTGGGGCATTAAAATCCACCGGGAAAATTCTGACGGCACCAGCCCCCCCCTCTCCCTTCAAACACGCACACATCAATAGCACAAACAAAATATATGTCAATTTAAAATACTAATAGGCTACGTATAGGCTACATTTAGAGAAAGGAACTGTAGTGCTAATGCAATACAACAAGCCTATCAACCACAAACCAGGCACTTTCAATAAATGTGTAAGGAACTAGAAATTTAAGTGCAGTATAAAAACAGCTTTGTGGGTGGATGGAAATTTCAAATTTCAAGCATCATGCAAGGACATACATGTATCTGGGTATCATAGCACTCCAATAGTTGCCTGTATAAATTTAAAAAAGGCCTAGCCTACAGACAATGTCAACCTAATAACACAGGTAATTAAATAATTGAAAAACCAGGCACTTTCAATAGGTAGATTAAAGTAGGCCTATAAAGGCTTATATATAGACAGTTCCAACGAGTTCCACAAACAATTTATCAGCCTGAGTGGCCCATTAATTATGACCGCCGCGCAGCGAAGCGGCGGTCATATAGGTTTAGTCAGATTTTTTTTTTGTTTGTTTTTCTTTTTTTTTTTTTTTTTTTTTTTTCTTTTTTCTTTTTCGCATGCCCAAATTTCCGTCAATGATTCCCGGGACACTGAAAGGCCGGGGTACACGAAACTTGGTGGGCATGTAACCCCACATGGATAGCATGGAACCATCGTTTTTCATTTTGATCTGTACCCCCCCGCTGGACTGGACCCCCCGAAAGGAGGGTAGGGCAGACACAGTTTTCTGTGAATATCTCGAAAACCTTGGGGTTTAGGAGGACCATTTTTTTCCGTATGTTTGCCTCCAGGGGTCATGTTAACCCATTTCATGTGCACACATGTGCACAAACAGATACACGCACACACACACATACATTCACAGTAATCATACGTATGACACATACTCACACACTCTTACACACACACACACACACACATAACATAAACATAACACAAACAATCAAGAATTTCTCAGAATTATGAACAGGCAAGATGGAGGTGGGGTTGTATAAAATGAATTTTACATGTGAAATCTATGAACTAATCATGTTTTGGTACTTGTTGTCTAGCAGATACCAGTGAGAATTGAGTGTGGATAATGCAATTTAGTGAGACAGTTAAAATCATATAGGCCTTTCAGCGTGATTTCTTTTTGTGGAAAAATTGTGCTGGACTGGGCGGCGGTTATATTTTGTACCGCTCTGCGGTACATCTAGTTAGTCATAGGCTAGGCTATATATCAACATAAGACTAGCTTGTGCTAGTTTCTGCCTAGCAATAACGTCAATGCTTAGCTCCTAACCTTTCTCTCTGCCTTCCATCCATGTGTAAAACAGCAAGCAAGCAACCACGCAAATCCGTCAACTGTCAAAAATCCTGTAGTTTTCCTATAGACAGTAACAGTTTTCCTCGAACTTGATCGCTTGTAGGGTCATGCCATTAGACAAGGGGCCGCTCATTTATCCCCCTACATATCTGTAGATAGACTTCACCTGCAATCGGTTCATTGGATAAACCAGAAACTCATTCCCCATTCCCAGGAGGCTTTGCTCCATTCTAGCCTAGGCCTGCGTTAATTTAAGAACAAACAAACCAATTAAATTGTTGTTTTTTTTTATTTGTGACCGTGAAAGTTCTGTAACGCCTGAATAAGACAAAAATTAATTAAGATAAAAAAAATTAAGGCTAGCCTTCACAAAAATCAGCATGGGAGAGATGAGTGTGCAGGGTAACCATGAATGACATATAGACAGTGAGCGAGTGGTATAAATATTGGTTGGACTCCTTGCAATGTCGAAGTGTAAGTCTCTGAGATTTTCGCGGAAAAGTTTATATGTGTGTCTCATTTACGACGCAGGGCCGCGTTAGAAGCGCTATGGGCCGGCCCGCACCTCGACCGGCCCACCGGGAAAACTCCCGACGGTCCCGATTGCCACTCCGCCCCTGCTCCTTGATAGCTACTTCTCTCTCTCTCTCCCTCTGTCTCTCTCTCCTTCTCTCCCTCTCTTCTCTTCATCCCTGCATCTCTCTTTATTGTTTTCCTTTTCTGCCTCTTTCTTTCTCTCTGGCTCTTGCTTCCTCCACTTCCAACTCCATCTTTTCTGCCTCTTTGTGTTTTGCTCTCTGTCTCTCTCTCTCTCTCTGTCTCTCTTCATCTCCCTATTTCCACCTCTCACTTTTC
>NC_055967.1:17160138-17162638 GCF_018492685.1 Alosa sapidissima
AATGAGTGAAAGGAGTGGAATCTGTCAGATTCAGATTCACTAGGATTTCAGCGCCTCTCCTGTAGCAGAATCCCATTGCAGTGTGCATGGCATGGGACAGTACAGTATATAGCAACAGACCGCTCATGGCTGTGAGAATGGCATCGCAGTGTGCATGGCATGGGACAGTACAGTATATAGCAACAGACCACTCATGGCTGTGAGAATGGCATTGCAGTGTGCATGGCATGGGACAGTACAGTATATAGCAACAGACCACTCATGGGACAGTATATAGCAACAGACCACTCATGGCTAAAACCACATTTTGCCTGCTGCAGGAGTGACAGGTTGGGACTTTTGGACTCCTGCATGTGCATTCGTGGGAGGGTTGTGGGAAACATAGGAGTTTGATTCTGGGAGAAAAAGCACAAGGATTAATTATTCTGTTCGTGGTATGTTTCAAAACTCATGGGAACGTTGCACATCTGTTTTGTAGTGAACTGTAAATTTCATAAAGCCTTTCAGAAGCAGGTGTAATCCAGATTGCACAATATTTGTTTAAATAGGAGAAACCTTCAAAAACAATTAGTATTCTAAGCACCAGGTTTGCCTACTCTTTAACAGCAATCTTTCCCTTTGCTTTCCTCTTTATGTGTTGCCGTCAGATTTTTACTTTATTCACTTACCTGCACGTAGATGCTTGCAAATACATGTTTTTTTTTCTAGTCTCTTTCTTTCGAGTATTTTTGGAATCGTGTAAATGTACTTTCCTGTTTTATCTCTCTGTTGAATGACACCTTACTAGTTTGCTTTTCCTCATTACTTCAACTTCAACCTCAGTGTTTAATTCCCTTTCATGTTGATTGGCACTTCTATGATTCCCTTTAATTCCGATTCACTGAATGACAACACTGTGTTGCACGCACAGCAATTTATAGCTGGAGGGCGTCCAGTGAATGGTGATCCACAGCACATACTTCCTGTGGGCACTGGGTTCACCCTGCACTCACTAACATCAGTACATCTGTTTCAGAGTGGGACAGACCAATAGAGCCCCTTTGACTGAGAGGAGAGAGACAGAGAGAGAGATAGTGGGACAGAGAGAGAGACACAGGGAGGGAGATAGTGGGGCAGAGAGAGAGAGAGAGAGAGTGGGTGGGACAGAGAGATTTTTGACTTTAAAACCCCTTTTATTGAACCATTAAACCCCCAGTCACACCTACACCATGGCATAACCACATATCACCACATAAATGCCAAGGTCCCATCAGTAATGGCACCCAGGGTCAGACTTGGATGTGCGTGCGTTTTATCCTCTGAGCACTGCTTTCCTATGCCCACATCCATGGCTGAAGTGCCCTTGAGCAAGGCACCTAACCCCTCACTGCCCCCTGAGCGCCGCTGTAGCAGGCAGCTCACTGCTCCGGGTTAGTGTGTGCTTCACCTCACTGTGTGCTGAGTGTGTTTCACTAATTCACGGATTGGGATAAATGCAGAGACCAAATTTCCCTCACAGGATCAAAAGAGTATATATACTTATACTATACTTAAAAGTGAACGTGGGACAGAGAGAGATGCAGAGAGAGGAAGAGAGAGATGGACAGATAATAGAGAGAGGGGAAGAGAGAGAGAGATGCGGAAAGAGAGATGCAGAGAGATGCAGAAAGATGGAAAGAGAGATGCAGAGAGAGATGCAGGGAGAGGGAAAGAGAGATGCAGAAAGATGGAAAGAGAGATGCAGAGAGAGATGCAGAAAGAAGGAAAGAGAGATGCAGAGAAAAGCACACCTGTGTGTATGTTTGGGTGTGTGTGTGTGTGTCTGTGTCTGTGTGTGTGTGCTCACGTACACTGTATGTGAGTGTGTGCTTGTGTGTCTGTGTGTGTGTGTAGGTGCGTGTGTGTGTGTGTGTGTGTGTGTGCCCGTGTATGTGAGTTTGTGTGTGTGTGTGTGTATCCTGCTGAGGGTCCATCTGCTGCAGCCTGGAGCCTCTTCATCTCGCTCAGCTCTGTCCACACGGGAAAAACACACACTCTGCTGACCCCAGACCTTTTGGAGCCATCGCAAGGACACGGCTGACACACACACACACACACACACACACACACACACACACACACACACACACACACACACACACACACACACACACTTTCATCAGAGTTCTTTATGGTTCAGTATTTGACATTTCATTTGTTCAAAGTGCAGATGAACAAAGGCTTTTGTTGAGTTTGGGGAGGAAATCGATGTGTCGAGGAACTCTCAGCATCATGCTGTGTGTTGCTATGAAGAATCTGCTTAATTGATTTCACATGCAGTTGTTCTGCTTTGTGTAGCTGGAGGGAAGGGGAGTGATGTACTGTAGTTATCACCTGCAATCTACGCAGTGGATTGAAGTTTGCCAGTAAGAGTTAGGTGCATGGTTAGGTCTAAACACACACACACACACACACACACACACACACACACACACACACACACACACAGACACTCACACACCCACACAGAAACACAGACACT
>NC_055967.1:17167638-17212638 GCF_018492685.1 Alosa sapidissima
TGTAGCGTTAGCAGTGTTAGCATTAACACTCCTCAGTGGGGTGTTCCACAAAGCCGGTTTTATCACAAAACCGGGTAAGTTAACCCAGCGTTTGCGGTAAGTAGGTTTTCCGTTCCAAAATGGTATTTAAGTTACTATAGAAACATATGCTCTGAATCAAACCTGGTTGGAGCTGGTTTTGGGCAGGTTAAGTTTGGCATGGCATGCCCTTTTGATGAGAGGCCTGTTGACATCGGAGCGCAAATAATTTGTGCAATCCACCGAGAGAGATTGATAAGACCACGGCTCGACATCTTGTCTTATCCTGATGACTTTTTGCTGGAGCGATATCGTTTGAATCGTGTGAATCTTTAATATATTTAAATAGCCTTCTACAGCCCTACTGTACATTGCCAATATTACCAATCGTGGACCTGGCCTCAGTTGACTGCAAACTATTTGCATAGCTCTCCATTTTTTTGCAACGGATAGTTTTTTGTACAGTGTTGGAGATACTGAGCATATAGGAAAAGCTATGGTCTATCAGTGCGTAAATTCTGTCTTGCGCTTGGTGCGCGACTTCATCCGCTTTCCTGGCCACAAACCCACGAGGGTCATTAAAATGGGGTTTCACCAACTCGCAGGTCAGCATTATATAGATAGATAGATAGATAGATAGATAGATACTTTATTGATCCCCAGGGGAAATTCAAGTTGATATGTTGTTGACTTGTCATCTGGGTGTATATTTCAGAATTTCCGAATGTCATTGGGTGCATTGATGGCACACAAGTGCCCATAAAGGCCCAGCCATAAATGAGGCAGATTATGTGAACAGTATAAATGTTCAGGTAGGTATACGCAGCCTATATTGGCCATTTCCAATATCTTCATGATGGTTTATTAATCGCTGTCAATCTTAATTTTTTTATCATTACTAGATGATATGTGATGCTTCCTACTTGATCACTAATGTGGAGGCAAAATGGCCTGGTTCGGTCCACGATGCCAGGATGTATTGAATCCAATTTGAGCTATAAATTTCAACAGGGTGCGTTGCATTATGATCAGATCATAGACCTACTGTAATATAATTGTTGTGCTTGTGCAAGATAGCTCAAAGTTTGTATTTGGTCGCAATTCGATGGGTCTCCTAGGGGATCGAGGGTATCCATGCCTCCCGACGCTCATCACCCCGTACCCTAATCCCGCTTCTGGACCACAGACAACATTTAACCTGGCACACAGCAGAACCCGCGTTAAGATTGAAAATACATTTGGGATAAGTCCAGATTCCAATGCCTACGTGGATTAAGAGTTTGTCCGGAACGGGCATGTGATGTAATTGTTGCATGCACCGTCCTTCACAATATAGCCATTCTGTGCAAAGAGATGCCTCCCCCCTTTGATCCACAAATGGATTTAAGGGCTGGACAAAGATGCGAGACCACATTTGTAGAAATCATTTCAATTATTTTTTTATTTTTAAAACCCACCAAACACTGTTTTCATTCATCGTTTGTATTCTTTAACTGCTGAGGGAGGAAAAAGAATATAATTAGTACCATGAATCGCAATACCCTGTCCACTTTGAGGACCCGTTTACACAAAGGGAAGATGCAGATATTTTCCTGCGGTTTGGCCTCTCATTTACACGAAAACCTTGTTTTTATCACAGAAAACGATTATTTCTAAAAATTCTGGCCAAAGTGGAGATTTCTGATAACGCTGGTTATGTGTTGTCGTGTCAACTGGGAGAAACGGGGTTTTAGGTTCTCAAACGTCACATTATACACCAGAAAATGCTTAACGTCATGTGAGCGCCTTATGTTTACAGTTTGTTTGGCTACTGATCATGGATGCTATTATGGTGGTACTTATTTTTACGTTTGTGCAAACGCTTTTGGCCTGTTTGCATTTGCAAATACAGTTTAAACGAGAAATGGGAAGTGATTTGTTGCTGTTGCGATTTCTTCGGGATTCTGATTGGCTAATGTGGGATTGAGCTTCTCCTTACACTGCCACCGACAGGTTTTGCATGCGCTTGACGGCATTATACAAGGGGAAACTTCTCTGAAAACTGACAGGTGTGCACAATGTTGTTTTCGAAAACGGAGAGGGTGAAATGTCAGTTTATGAAAATAGCCGGCCATGTATAAACGTAGCCTGAATTTCTGCCCATTAACCTCCTTTTTTACCTCTATCAGCACTCAGCAGGTTCATATAGACAATCTCCATATCGGCCTTAGCGATTTATCGCTGGAGATGAATGCGGTATAATTCTTTCATTGTCATCTGAAATAGAGGGAAATGTTGTAACATTCAAGCGACATATGCTTGCCCAATAAAGTGAGTAGGCCTATGTCTTACGTGCTCATATTGCGAACTTGAATGTAGAGAGACCGGCTTCCTCGACCACAGTCTGTTAAGAGACAAGTGGGTTTGTGAACACTGATTAGTTTAGTTTAATCACCATAAATGAATGACTTGGAACTGGCAAGAAAAAGGTACCTCCATCCTTTCAGGTGACCCATCCACGGGCGGAACAGGATTTTCATCGGCCTCCTATGCTACAAAGAACAATATTGGCTGAGTAGGCTGAGAGGCGCTTACAACAGAAATTAAAAAATAGGCCTAATGGACTTACATCAACTGGAGGATGTTCGGCCGTAGCTGGCTCCAGGTACCCCCTTCATGCCAAGGTGTCCTGTATTGATGCCAATAGCCAGCTCCTCAACCAGGGTGAAGATAATTGGAGGGCCAGATCCAGCCTGCCGACTGTCGGCCCTCTTACGATTGGATTAAAAAAAAGTGGCTATTTAAATGCAGGAGTGACAAATATGTTATCACAATTTAAATGCTGGACTGACAAATATGTAGGGCAATACGATGGTGGGAAAAGCTTACCAGTTTGTATGATGTTTTTATATTTCATCTTGACTTGATCAGATGATCGCTTGGCGCCCATCGGAGTACATCTTTGTAGAATAACAGGTTATGTGGTAGGAACGTTAAGAAAGCTTAACTGAGATATTAATAGATTCATAGTTCAAATATTTAGGATTGTGCTTTTGTCATGAAACCTACGCATTTACGCGGTCAGCAATCCACTGCCAGGCTTTATTTCTCTGAATGGCAGAGGCTTTAGTGTTACTTTTCTTCATTATAACTGTTTTTTCCTTATCGTAACTGGATTGGATAGCGCTGCTTTGAATTCTAGCAGAGCACCACAAACACGTCTACATGGCTCCGCAACCGGAAGTCAACTTGGATAGCGCTGCTTTGGGTACTGATTTGGGTAGCGCAGTCTGTCCTGTACGGGTAAAGGGAGGGTAAGCAATGCTGGATGACATCATGTTTGTTTATGTGTCCAAGCAGATGCTTTTGTCCAGAGTAACTTATATTTATTTGAACCAAAGACCAAACAAAACACAGCAGAGAGGTAGCTCACAGCTCCCCTCAGTGCTCTCCTAGAACGTCCAGACAGTGTGTAGTTTGGGGGACAGGCTGCCCCACTTTGTTTGTTTCTAGTTCATGATGCTAGGGGCTGTGTACCTACGAGGATCATTAAAGTGTAGTTTCACCAACTGCCAGGTCATCATCACTTATTTTAAGTTTTCCAAATTTGCACCGAAAATGTCTTTCAATTTCAATTAATGGGCCTTGGCTATTTCAGGCTATTTCAGATTACATCATCGGCTCTATGGATGGGATGGAAGTGCCCATTAAAGCATCATCCATAAACGAGGCAGATTATGTCAATAGGTTTCCACAGCATACTGTACATGTCCAAGTAGGTCTAATGGATAGGCTATACCAGTTAGTTCAATCAACCCCATGTTAGTTAACCTGGAGTTGTGCGGGTTCATGGCGAACTTACAAAGACATCATCTATTGAGAGTCGAAACCATGAGTGAAAATGGCGAAACTGCATCTTTCAGAGGCGGAGTAGCAATTTCTACCCGAGGCTTATGAGAAGAAGAGAGGGGTAAAAATAAAACACTGTTAGAAATTTCTTGTAATTTTACAGGAAATTCCTGGCTAATAATTGCTGTAAATTTACTGTAAACAGTATACAGGACTGTAAAATAACTACAACAATGTACTGTACTTAATACAACATCTCTACTGTAATTAATTACAATACAATCATGTAAATTTACTGGAACTTGCCAGGACATAATACTGTAAATAATACAGCAAAATTTTATATTTACGGCAACTCTGTAGCCAGGAATTTCGTGTAATTTTAGGGATTTCCTGTAATTTCACAGGACAGAATATTGTAAATATTACAATTAAATGTTGTAACTCGGATAAATGTGCTCTTTTAGACTTCTGCAGAGATAAACAAAACAAGTGGCATTTCTGTTTTTTTTTTATATTTTGGATTTTCTCTTTTAATTTAAAGCCCTATGCAGGTCTGGTTATTCCTTCGCTGTTTCTGGGTTTTCGCCAGATTTGGGAGAAGAAAACGGAGTACACATTGCACAATCATTCAACATTATTTATTTTTTGAACAACAATCTTTACCATGTTAAATTCACTGTCCCTGTATGTAAGATTATTTTAGTAACACATGGCTGAAACTAGCCTGGTAAAATTATAACATTGCAATACAAAAATAGAAGCTGATAGAGACATGTCCCATGCCCACTAATGTCCCCTACCCACCAATTCAAAATCCAGCAGCACAAACAGGTTAAATGAGACATCTACACGAGCAGTAAAGGCAGGATTCTTTAAGTGACTCATTTAGGAATTCCTCTGCGGGCTTGACTGTCCAGACCAGGTCCGGTCTCTGTGGTCAGGCAGAACTCATTCTTTGAAGCATTCGCCCCTTAATTGGGACACAGCTTGTGTGTATGTATGTATGAGGGTGTGATGAAGGAACACTGTGCCAGCTGTCCCATTTTTGGGATGTGTGTGAGAGAGAGTGGGATTGAGAGTGTGTGTGAGAGTATGTCCATGTATAGATGTGTATTTTTGTGTACATGTGTGTGTGTTGAAGTAAACAGTGGTGGGTGGATTAGCAGCCTCTCTCTCACGTCTGCAATCTGAGTGAGTGAGTGAGTGAGTGAGTGTGTGTGTGTGTGTGTGTGTGTGTGTGTGTGTGTGTGCACAAATTTGTATGTATAAATGAGTGCGTCCATTTGCGTATACTTGTTTATTTGTTTACACATGCTAGCTTGTTTGTGCATGTGTCGCTTGTAAATGGTGGCGGGGTGGATTAGCAGGCTGGCTCACGTCTGTGTCGCGCACCTGCAATCTCCTGATGTTTAACCCCGTAGTCCATCGGTGTGTTGCACAGTGATTACACTGCGTCCTCGAGGGACATCGATTGTCCTGCTCCTGCCGGGCTGGATCCCCCCCCACACACACACACACACACACACACAATGCTGACGAATGAACTCGTGGCCCTGCCAAGTCCAATTAGTCGTCAGAGGCGCATCGACGCGGCCCTTCCGCTCTGCTTGCTGGGAGAGGAGAGGCAAGAAAAACAAACTTTTAATCAAATTTGGCTCGGGAGCCCCCCAGGGTAGGCTTGGGGTTTTTATTCAGAATTTTCCTCCTCTCTTCTCCTTTCTCTTCTCCTCCGTCTGCCTTTGTGCATCTCTTTTTCGAGGGCTGTCGTGGGAACGATTTCCCCCCTCTCGTATTGATTAAGGTCAAGGCGTGACCTGCTTTACAGCTAAGTGACAGCTCACAGTGAGTAGTGGATCTCATAATCAGCTGTGGAGAGGGATTCTTGAACCTTCTGCCCATGTGCTAAATGCCTGACAAGATGGTCAAGGTGTCCAGTACACTGGATATCAGTTTAATAAAATCCCTTTAATTCTCTGTTTATTTAGATGGCTGGGGCTAACAACTCCAG
Source organism: Alosa sapidissima (assembly GCF_018492685.1). Classification (NCBI taxonomy): domain Eukaryota; kingdom Metazoa; phylum Chordata; class Actinopteri; order Clupeiformes; family Clupeidae; genus Alosa; species Alosa sapidissima. Next base: position 17,173,496 of record NC_055967.1, read on the forward strand.
ACAAATTAAATGACGTGTTTGCGGTATTGAGCCGCAGTGTAATGCAGGATTTAATGCAGTGTTTTTGGCTAATTGAGAGAATAGAGTGGAGGTCTGTCGCACAGCGGGCAGGCTGCAGTGCTCCCTACCCCTCTCCTCCGTCTCCTGTAAGTTAGCCTGACCTGCCGATCGATCATCCTCTTGATCGATCATCGATCATCCTGCTTAAGATCCTGTAAAATAGCTTTTGTGTTTCTCTGGAACATGGGACACTCTGTTCCATCTTGAAAAAAAAACAAAAAACAAGAGCTGCCACACACTCCCCAGCTGAACAACACCCCCCCCCCCCCCCTCTCGTTCAACCCAAGGTCGAGATAAACAACCTCACCTCCCAACCCCCCATCCCCTTCTCCTGCTTAGATTATCCTAATGCAGACATTAAAAGCCCAGGAATTCAATTAAATTTGTGTCTTTTGCCACAGAGGGAATAAAGGCAGGAGAAGCGGGAGAGGGGAGAGAAGCCAGAGGACACAGGGAGACGCTATCGCTACTGCAGCAGGGCTTAATAAGGCGCCCAAAGGCCTGCGCCATGGGATCGGCGTCTGCTAAAAAGGGCATCAGCACGATAAGCATCAAAGGAGAGTTTTACAGGAAGTATAATCGCTCCAAGATGATAGGGGCCATCTGAGAGGGGGGCATGTGTGTGGCGCCCAAGCAGGACTGGGCAGGGTGAGGCTGGGCTGTGTTAGGCTAGGCAGTGGAGTCCCCCTCCTCTTCCTCCTCCTCTAAATCTTAAACAAGCATCTCTAAAACTCAAGGTCACTCTGCTTTCCTTCTCTCTCTCTCTCTCTCTCTCTCTCTATCTGTATTTCTCTCTCTCTCCTTTTCTCTCTCTCTCTATCTCTCACATTTTCTTTTGACCTCTACCTCTCTCTTCATTTCTTCCTACCACTCTATCTCTGTGTGTTTGTCTCTGGGTCTATCTCTCAGGGCTGCTGAGAGTTGATGACGAGTGCTCTGCCAATCACCAGCATTTGACCCGATCGATTGATCAAGTCGTGTTTCAATATGCCAGACGTCATGGCAACAACAGTCAAGTCAAGTCAAGTCAACTTTATTTATATAGCGCATTTCATACAATGTGCTTCACATAAACTCAGGAATAGCTAATAAAAGCATAGAAGGGCAGTAGTAAAAGAATAGTTTCAAAATTAAAGAATTAAAAACATAAAACACACAAAGGCAATAGTTTAATAAAAGTGTTCAAAAAGCAATTAAAACATAGAATGATTACACTAGTCAAGCACCCAATGAACAGCAGCACTCTATGGAGAGAAATGACTGAGACAGAACTGGACTGTGTGCTTCGTGCAGTTATTTTCTGCAATCACTCGCTCAGGTTATGATGCCGCCTGGGAGTTTTCTGTGTGGTGTATCATAAACTGAGGCAATATATCTTTGTGTAAACAAATGTCCAATGTGTATTTCTGAATAATTGCTTTGATCTAATTCATCACAACCAGATTTTTTTTATTAAAATAATTGTCTGCAAGAATGTTATATTCGCTGCATAGTGGACAACCTCGAGATTTTAAATTAAATCTGCCTGTAATGGCTTTTCCATTGGTTTGCCGAATTTCTGGTATTGTGCTTTAAATGGAACAGACTGCTTTATTTGGCTGTCAATGCAAAGACACTCAAAGACTCTCTAAACAGAACATTGCTATTCAGAAACGGTCCAAAGTTAGAAGTCAGATTTTGGATGATGTCATCCGCAAAAGGCCGCAAAGGAATTTTCCACCCTCAGAATCAATAAGGCAGACAGAGAAATCCTCCCAAAAACAGACAGATTAGATTTCCCTCCTCTGCTGTGCGATTTGTTTCCGCGTCACACATTTGCAAGTTTTATCAGGCTCCGACGAAAAGAACAAATCACCTCAGTATCGGCTGAGGAGCCTCTGCGATTGCCCACTTTTCACCGTGGTGCCAAAAAACCTGGGAAGTGCCAATGTCTCATGACTAATGTCCCATTAACACAGGTGGCTCGGAACCCCCCCCCCCCTTCCTCCCCCTCCTCCTCACTGGTTTTGATTTATTCTCAGGGCCGCCAGTGTTGAGCAAACTCCTCTCTGACAGTCAGACAGCATCTGGCGGGGGTGGGGTAAGGGTGAGATAGAGAGAAAGAGAGAGAGAGAGAGCGAAAGTGAGAGAAGAGGAGAGAGAGAGAGATTCGCCAGAGATGCTGCTATTGTGCCCCTTTGACTTCGCCGTGACTTTGAGAAAGCGTGGGAATTATTCATGTGCTCCTGCGACATCTCCGAGTCGGAGGGAACAGAACTGCACTTAGAGTTCTGAGTTCAGAGCGAAGTTTGGCTTCTGTGCAGTCTGGCTACTTTCTAAAGAGGCTAACTGAGTTCCGGCAGAAAGTACACACCTATCAAAATGATTGAAGGAGGGAGGGAAAGAAAGGGAGAGAGTGAAGGGAGAGAAAGAAAGGCGGAGAGATGTGATTATTAACTGTATGGCTTCCTGACAGGTTCCAATCCCAGGGAGACCTGTTAAGTCCAACCTTTCTCTTTTATTTATTTCTTTGTTTATTTCTTTTACTTCTTTTATGTTTTATGCAACCAGCCTTCTCTCCCTCTCTCCATCTCTCTCTCTTTCTCTCTCTCTCTCTCTCTCTCTCTTTCTTTGGCCATTTGCTTAATTGCACTCTTTGCGGAAATGAAGCCTTAATGTGGCTCAGGGCTAAGTGCTGTGGGTCTGAGGAAGTGTGAGAGAGCGAGAGGCTAACCTGCCAGTGCAAATGGCCCACACGCTGCCCCACACAATGGCCACGGCACGTCACGCCACGCCAAACTGATGCTGGAGCCAGTGCCTGTGGCCGGTGATGGAGCATGTGTGTTTGTAAGTGTGGGGCGCTTATTACGCTGTTTATTGTGAAGCGTGGGTGTTTAGGAGGGAGGGATGGCGAACTGTGCTCCATCAGCAGGCGATTACGAGAGCAGCGGACTTCGCTAGCAACGCGGCGCTCGTTTGGAGCCGGGCTACGAGGCGCGCTGGGGTACCCTGTGGTGGGTGCGTTGTCCTGGTGATGGCAGCCATTAGCTGTGCGGGTCCATGGACATCCATCAGCCGGTGAACTCCACAGCATCAGTGTCCATTAATAGCCCCTTTGCCCATGCTGGGGTGCCCCTGTGCTAGCGTAGCTGAGCAACTGGGGCTTGACCTTTGACCCCGAGTGCCAGGGCGAGCGCTCAAGCACAAGCTCTCTGCAGGTCACCCCCCCCCCCCCCTCTTCATCTTTAATATAGGTGGGGATGGTGGGCAGACAGCCACCTGCAGAGCCGTAAACTCCCCCGCAAGATTGATACCCTCATGAAGAGCATTTGCATAATGTTAGATCATTAAAAGGCAATTATCCTACCCCTGTGTGTGTGTTATGTGTGTGTGTGCAGCAGTGGTTGGTGGTTTAAAGACTCGTCTAATTCAAAAGTTTGGGGTAAACCACAGAGGTATCATCTCACATGCGCGCGCACACACACACACACACACACACACACACACACACACACACACACACATATCACAACAGGTGTGCATGAAACACAAAGAGCATGTGCTTCAAAAAGGGGCCTCACAAAGGCTTCTCCACTGATGCTAGTTCAGTAGCAGCAGGGTACAGTCCCTCTCTTCCTCTCTCTCTTTCTCTCTCTCTCTCTTTCTCTCTCTCTCTCTCTCTTGCCTCCATCACAGGAAAGATGTTGGCAGAAAAGAGCTTGAGGAGATGCTTTATAATAACATAGCTAAATGGACAGGCATAAGAGAGGCAGTGAGAAGATATGTGGTAGCTGGACCAGACGCTCTGCCTCTGAAACACTCTGCTCCTCCACTACTCACAGCACTGGACACAGAGGCTCTCGGGGCACATGTGTGTGTTTTGCTTTAAGGCATGCATGCGCACACACACACACACACACACACACACACACACACACACACACACACTCACACACACACACACTCACGCACGCACGCACACACACAAACAAGCACTCACATAAACAAACACACACACACACACACACACACAAACACAGTGAAATGCAGTCCAGATAGTAATGAGTGCTATAATTCATTCTTTCTCTATTCAGGTTGGTTGTGTGTGGTAGATTGTGTGCAGGTGCAGTACCTTGTGTCATTTTGATGTATAGGGATGTGGTGTGTGTGTGTGTTTGTGTGTGTCTGTCTGTCTGTGCATGCATGTATATTTTAGACACAAGTGTAGGTGTGTGTCGGGGGGTGTAAGTTTGTGTAACATGTGGGTGTGTATACTTACTGCGTGTGTGTCTTTATCTGTGTGTTGTGTGTATGTACTTGCATGTTTGTCCATGAGAGATAGTGAGTGTGTGTGTGTGTGTGTGTGTGTGTGTGTATGTGCTTGCATGTTTGTCCATGAGAGATAGTGTGTGTATTTAGGGACTTGCGCAGTTTTCTCCAGTTTCATGGCCATGTTGTTTGTCATTGCTGTTTCTTCATTATTTTAGCCCCACCACATCACCACACACACACACCACCACAACACACCGCACACACACCACCACACCACACACTAGGGCTGTCAATCTTCTTCCTTAACCCAATTAGAATTTTATTCATTATTATTTTTAATAATCAAATTCAATTACAATATTTATTGCTCAAATTTTGCCTATTATTAATATTTACGATGCATCTCTATACACTGTATAAACGGGCTTATGCATTGCCAATGCCACTATAAACGCATGGTTGACTTGTTATATTGAACAAAAGCTTTAGTCTACCAACGATATCTGTGCAACTTGAGTGGTTTCAATTTCCAGACGCGCACACACACTGAATGAACTCCCATACCAATACCACTTTATTGAATGCCTCTATGTTTGATGACGGCAAATTAGCAAGTATTTCCTGATTGGGGAAAAGTTTGCTTTCTTTTTTTCTATCGGCCTGCGATTCCATGAACCAGAGAAGTGACAAAAGCACCGGACATAGCCTAGAGGAGGGAGGCAAAACCTACTGTAATTCTTGCCTGCTTTAGCTGCACGGTCCCTCGTCCTCGGACTGTTTACCTACATAGCTTGTCAGGGTGTAGCGTTATCAGATGTGCACTCAGGTCAGAAGTGGTCAGGAGTGGTGATCTCCGTGGGTGCATCGCTTCTGCTATATTTAGATTGTGCATAAGACGTGACAAAAACATTTCATTTTTTACATATTTGCTAGCCTGGGTGCCATTCCCGCCCACAACATTTGAGGTCGGGAAGTGCAGTCTGGCATTGCTCCATTGTGGAGCAAGTATGCTCGCCCTAGATTGGGCGGACCAATCAAATCGGTCTTTACGATGATGGACAGGTGAGCAACAGTGCCTGGTCTATCACGTCATCTGAGCACGCTTAGATTAGGCTTATGTTTGAAACAAAAACACTGTGGCTAGAAGGATACATGGCTTTTAAGACCCCATATGGAAAATGCATATTATTTAATGAGGTTTTATCACTGAAAACGCTGTTGCATTGCGACATGTTCCCTCGTTTGTTTGAAATCTCTGATTGACCACCTGTTCGAGGGATTTGCGACAGCCTTTTCCAGCTGTTTAACATGTTTGTAGCATATCAGTGTTCAACAGAATTATTTTTTTAAAAATGGAGGGGATATAGGCGGATATATCAGTTTTTTCCTACATATCTCTTAGATTTCGCTAATGAGTGTTGTAGTGTAGGCTAGGAGTGTTGTAGGCTAGGAGTTTTTAACTTTTTTAAAATATTTATTCGATTTATATTCAACTTTAGAAATTCGTTCCAACAGCCCTACCACACACACACCACCACACCACCACCACACCACCACCACACCACACTGCACCACACCACACCACACACCACCACAACACACCACACACACCACCACAACACACCCCACACACCACGCCACACACTACACCACACCCTACCACACCACATACTACACCACACACCACACCACACCACCCCACATACACACACCACCCCACACACACACACCACACCACATATATACAACACACACCACACCACATACTACACCACACACCACTACAACACACCGCACACACACCACCACACCACACACCACCACACCACACACTACACACCACACTACACCACACACCACACCACACTACACACACTACCACACTACACCACACCACCACACTACACCACACACTACCACACACACTACCACACTACACCATACACTACCACACCACACCACCAGACACTACACCACACCACACCACACCACCACACACTACACCACACCACATCACCACACCACACACACTACCACACAACACTATACCACACCACCACACTACACCACACCACCCACTACCACACCACATTACACCACACCACCACACCAGACCACAAACTACCACACCATACACTACACCACACCACACACTACCACAATACACCACACCACACTACACCACACCACACTACACCACACCACACACCACACACTACCACACCACACCACACCACAAACTACACCACACCACCACACTACACCACATCACACACTACCACACCACACCACACCACACTACTACACCACACACACCACCACACTACACCACACCACACTACCACACCACACACCACACCACACACACTACTACACCACACTACACCACACCACACTACACCACACCACACCACACCACCCCACTACACCACACCACACACTACCACACCACACCACACACTACCACACCACGCCATGTTCCCTCTCCTCTCCGCGGTGCTACACTGGTCAGGGTCTCACTGCATTAGATCCACGATCCGCCCTAATGGACTGGCAATTAGGAGGCTGCTGATTTGAATTGCAGGCACTCGAGCGCGGCTCTTAAGTTAATTTGCCTTTAGTTAATACACCGCCACATACTGCACGAGGTGAATAAGTGAGTCACGCTAAAGAGAAGCAGTAGCAGCGACCATCGCCACCCCACCCTCACAGGAGCTACGCTGTGATCACATCAGCATCGCCACCCCACCCTCACAGGAGCTACGCTGTGATCACATCAGCATCGCCACCCCACCCTCACAGGAGCTACGCTGTGATCAAATCAGCTCAGCCAGCCACTCTCAAAATACGGCCCTAATTACTGTACATGACGCTAGACAGAGATAGAGCGGTGTGTGTGTGTGTGTGTGTGTGTGTGTGTGTGTGTGTGTGTGTGTGTGTGTGTTACATCTGTTAAAGTGTGTACATGAGGTTTCTGGCCATGCTTCCCATTAAACATAATGTCAATCAGCTCACAGTGGAAGAGTGTGACTCTAATGAACACCGCTCTTTTCCATGGCCTGTGTGTGTGTGTGTTTGTGTCAATCAGATCACAGCTGGGTCGTGCCTTTAATGAACACTGCTCTTTTCCACGGCCATGCATCAACCACGTTGTTGTTGTTGACTTTGCTTCTGGTGGTTTGTGCAGTGTGTGTGTGCAATTTGTGTGTGTGCACATTTGAGTGTGTGTGTTTGTTCAGTCGTGTGTGTATGTAGTCGGGTGTGTAGGGGGAGTGCAGCTATGCTATATGTTTAGATGGATGGCGTAGGGGGAGGGGAGAACTGAAACAATCTCTGCAAAGTGACAAGTCCATAATTATACATTCATCACCCCCCCCCCCCATCCCAGAGTTCCCTGTCACTCTGTTTGATCACACACTGCCCCTCCCCCCCTCCCTGTCAAACCCCTCTTCCTGGGTGGGTGTTGGAGTGCTTGTGCTGCCCCCTGGTGGTGAAATGGTTTGCCCTGGATCAATCTGACCATGGGATGATTCTCTGACCCCCCCCCTGTCCTAGATTGGTGCTTTGATCCCAGTATGTCTGTCAGTTGGGATGTTGTGTTTTGCTGTTCACTCATTGGCTCAGTGTCCAGAGAGTGTGTACCAGTTATGTTTTAATGCCTCTTTGACATGCCAGGCCTCTGTCTGTGTGTGTGTGTGTGTGTCACGAGTTCAGCAACAATCATGAATACACCCAAACACGAAAGTAAAGGAATTTGAGTTGTAGGAAACATCAGAGACCTTCAACACAGACTTCCATCAACACAGACAGACACCACTTTTTAACACCACGTTTTAACACCATGTTTTAACACCATGTTTCTCATCAACACAGACCCCATGTTTTAACTGGATCTGGTTCAGAATCGGTTCAGATTGGGTTCAGCTCCGGCCCACTTCTGGCCCTGATCTGTCCCATAGTGTGCTGTTGCCATGTTGGTGCTGGACGACGGCTTGGCTGGGTCCCTGGCCCTGGCCTCCAGCCCCTCTGCGATCGACCCGGAGCCGCAAGCCCCCTGGCACCGTCCACTTCATCCTAATTAGAATTAATAATTGAAAATAGGAAATCGATGGGTGCAAATTAAGTTCTGCGCGACTGGCCTTTATTGGGTTGACATTGTCTCTCGCCACAGTTGTCGCCGGCAAGGGTTGACCTCATGTTATGCGTTATGCATGCACATACGCTCACACACAGACACACACACACACACACACACACACATACACATTCATTAACCTATACTCATTCATGGGTGCTTATATATGCCAGTACACTCAAATACACACACACACACACACACACACACTCCTTTCAGAGGCCTTGCCGGAGTGCTTGTGACCTTCCTTGTCAGTTGGCACCAGTACGCACGGTCACACGTGTCCCGTTGTTTGGCACATCAGCAGAGTGCAGCAGAGTCCGCTTGTTATTTGTTGTCTTCCTTGTTTTCTCCTGAAGAAGAGTCAATTATTAACTGAGCTCGGCGCCGTGGCCGTGTAGCAATCTGCTGATGGGGCCGCTTCTGACTTTTGTCGAATAAGCTATCGGCTTTTTCCCTTAGCTGGGTCAAGTCTTACCTCGCCATTATTCAAGGAGCTCCTAATGACCTATCCTCTTCTGCATCCTCCCGCAACTTCAAATGCTGGCTGCGCTTCTGTCGGAGCCCCTGATCGCAGCCCCTGACCGCAGCCACCGCGCGGCCATCACTCCTGCCCCTGCTTCTCTTGGACGCCTCGTTGTGTCTCGGAGTGCCAGGTTAAACCCCGAGCTTTGCACTGTGGATTCTCCCGCTGTTTCTGGTCAAGGCCCGCTATCGATCGGCAGCTTCGCTGACCGCCTAAGTGCAATCCAAAGACGCGGCCGAGACCGGGGCGAGGGCGCCAAGTAAACAGCCCGACTGGACATTACTGCTCGTTAAGTCTGCGGGGTGGGAGCGGTTCTTAATTGGGCTGGCCGTGCAGCCCCCTCCTGCTGGCCTGGTTACTCTGTTTGCTGTGAAGAAGGAGAGGGAGAACGGCGCACTTTTCTCTGAGTTGAGGCAAAGTCCTCCTGGCTCTCCACATGCACACACACACACACACACACACACACACACACACACACAAATACATGCTTGCTGTGTGCTGTACAAAGCTGTATTTTGTTGGCATGGACTGTAAAGCAGTTTTCTGTGTGTGTGTGTTAGGTAAGGCTCCCGAGAGAGGGCCCAACTCCTCGCTGGCATGTTGAAGCACGGCCCCATGCTGCTGTAACTCCCCGGGGGGGTTGGGTAGAGGGGTTCTCTGGAGGCCTTACCGGGGAGATGAATTAGGACGGGGCGGCAGCGCGCCCCTCGGAGACAAACTGAGGCACGCACATGTTCGCCACTCTCTGGCTTTTCTGCTCCGTGTTACCACTCAGCAGTATTCGCTCCTCCTGACTATTGGCAGCTTCTCCTGTATATTTAGAAAAGCATCCATCAGGGCCCTCCTCTCTCTTTCCTTCTCTCATCCCTGTCTTTCTCTCATCCCTTTCTTTCTTTAATTTCTTCTCTTTTTCCCCTCCTCAGCTACATGATGTATCCATGATGCTGTTTTCTTTTTTTCTTCCCTTGCTTCCTTTCTCACCTTCTCTCTCTCTCTTCCTCCCTCTCTCTCTACCTCTCAATTTCTCCTTCTCACTCTCTCTCCCTCCCTCCCTCTCTCCCTCTGTCTCTGCGCAGGGGCTAATAAATTAGGGGCTGATAAGTGTCAGGGGCCCCAGAGGGCATGAGCACAGGGGTCCCGTCTGCAAGGCTATCGGCAGCTTTTTACAGCCGTGCGTTTAACCGAGCCAAGAGGCATTCATCACCCACTCGGAGTTTACCCAGTAATCATTACTTTCCGAGCAAGTCTCTTGTGCACACACACACACACACACACACACACACACCCCTCTTCTCAACACTATTAGTCTGTGACAAACACACGGACACACACACACACCTCTTCTCAACACTATTAGTCTGTGACAAACACACACGCAAACACACACACACACACATCTCCTCTTACCACTATTAGTCTGTGACAGTGCACGGGTGAAACCTGATGAATGCACACGTCACTGAGGAAGGCATTTGTCATCCACTAATGGAATTCCAACTGTCCATACTTGTTTTTATTGGTGTACGATTTGACGTAAAGTCAATCCAACATCACCGGTGAACGATGAGAGAGAGGAAAAGTACTCTTTTAGCAATATCCCTCATTGTATGTACGTGTGGACTCCAAATTTCTATTTCCATGTTTCAACACCCCCCCCACACACACACACACCCACACACACACACACACACACTGGAAGATCAGAGCTCTTATGAGGCCGATTTCCATGCGCTCATAGAAGGTTCGGCACAGTAAGTCAAAGAGAAACATGAATGTGTGATGAAGTTTCCATGTCTGGCACGGGGCTGCACACACACCCTTCATCTGCAGGCAGGATGTTACATAGAGGTTACACTTCCGCGCTCGCTGCTAAAGACAGGCAGCTTAGGCAGCTAATCAGTACTCCTCACACTTTCTCCTTTTCATACATCTAGTTTGGAATCATGCAGGGGATTGTTCAGCTCCCTTGCTTAAAACCAACGCTCTTCAGAGCTCAGCGAACTGAACAAGACTTTTTCCCACCCTTACAACAGCAGGCTGAAGAACTCTAGGTTCTAACCCTACCGTTGTAAGCTCTGTCTAACCCCAAGCACCAGCTCTAGAACTCTAGGTTCTAACTCAAAACGCAGGCTTTAGAACTCAAGGTTCTAACTCCAGACACAGTCTCTAGTGGCTCATTTACATTAATGACCGGGGCTGGCCCTAAGCCAGGCTTAAACACCTAGCCTCTGTGATATGTTTCTATAAGGAGTTGTAACATTGGGTCCATTAGCTAAGAATGTTAGAAGATTCTTAAGAGTGCTTAATTGAGCATACTGGTATGTCCAATTAATTACAAAATTAATAATAATTAATAACAACAAAGATGCAGTATCCTTAATTTTTTCAAAGTTTTGTTTTTCTTTACAAATATAAGCAAAGTCACTTCTGTTGCAAAGCAACTCTAACCAAATGCTACCTGTCTGTTCTTAAATTTCTCCAGTTTTATTGTTGCGTCGTATTCCATTCCAAAAGTCTGCAGTTCAGCTCCGATTCGGCCCTGCCCTACTCCAGGGCTGACCTGAGGCCGTCTGGGCCATGCCCCCGGTCCTGCCTCAAGCATGGAAGCAGAAGAAGTCCGAGGCTTTAAGTGCCTTAAGGTCGGACACAGTTCTCTATGAGGATAGAACGTCATTCAAAGAGGATAAAATCCCTGCAGACTAGGAAAGGGCTATATCGTATTGTAATTGCTATACTGCTAGAATTTCTTTCCTTGATAAGAATGTTTCATATCGTGCATAAGGGATTTAGTTAATGACATGGTTATGTAATGCACATAAGGTGCAGGAGGTTGTCAGCTCACATGCAGAGTGAAAACAAAGATGACTGAATGAAGAGTTCAGACAACTGTAGACAAGGAAACGGGTTTTAGTGCTGATGATGGTCAGGATAACATGTTGTGTGGCGTGGCTTTCATGTGTTTGCGTGACTTTAATGACATATCGTCAAATATCATGACATATTGTGATCTAGCTTTACGTCTGCATTGCCCATGTCCACTTTTGAAGACCGAAGGGACACCGTCCACTACACACAGCCTAAAAGATGCGTCTCACAGGTCCTTATGCAACTTCCAAGGGACTGGAGACCATGGACGAAGCCCTGATCCATATTACTGCAGTGAGGGAAAATAGGCTGGCTGTGGATCTGTGCACAGAATGAAGGAACTGAGCTGGAGAGAGGGCTCTCTGCTGACAAACCCAAGCCAGCCTAAAAGATGACGCATGTGATTTTGTTTCTTTTACTGCCTGGCTCGAGTGTCTAACTGCTACTTAGCCTAATGTTTCTCTTTGGACTGAGATTTGGGTGTAAAAACAACTTAGAGCCACAACTCATCTTTCAAGTGCTATAAGTGCACACACCCTGGAGCACTAAAGGTGTTTCTCCTTTTCTTCCTGTACTGCAGTCCACTTTATGTTGTTATTTATGTGTTTATCGAGTGTGTGTGGATGGACTTTTATCTTTAACTGACATATTAGTAAATTCAATGTGTTTAGCTTCAAATTGAGGGGAACTTTCAGGAAATCAGCAAATGGAATTAGTCACTTCAGTACTACTGTGAGTCTTGTGACTGTGACTAATGTATCACCACATATTTAGAAGCAACTACCCTGGCATTAGCCAAATAATAAAAGACATTGTGGGATTTAACTTTAGTTTGTCTTGTCTAGCAGAGGCTGTCTATCATTGAGCCATTTAGAGGCCTCATTGCACATCGTCCTCAAGTCCTCATTCAGTCAGGTTCTCTTAGTGTCTGAGGCCTTTTGGGTTAATCTATGAAGACGATCCCTGTAGGCGATCCCTGTGGACGATCCCTGCCAAATATTTTGTGGAAATGTGCACATTTTCAGATCAAAGTTTTTCACAGAATTTTGCTGAGGTGCAAACTGCAGTCATAAAGCATCATGGAGACAGGTGCTCTAAATTTCAGATTTGATTCAGTGAGTTGCATTCTGTATATGCAGTGACACCCCCCCCCCCTTTTCTGTCTTTTCACTCTGACAACTCTATAAAACGTCAGAATCCCAGCGGTAGCTGACGGCTTTCAGGGGAAGGATTTTGCTTCCTGCGACAGATAGGCCAGTGTGTACTTACTGTACGCTTTGTTAGCACTTCAGACGCGGCTCACACACACGCACACACACACACACACAGGCACACGCTTTGGGAGCACTTCAGACGCGGCTCGCGTCACAGGATCTAGGAGCGTCGCGGAGCTCTCCTGAATGCGGTGTCTGGATGCCCTTCACGGGGATCGCCCCTCTCTCTGCATCTGATGTGATTAGCGTGTTACAGAGCGCCGCTGAGCGCGCCCTGCGTTCGGCTCTCCTCCAGTCCAGTACACAATCCCACGCGCAGCGTGCGACTTAGCTCATGAGTTAGCCACCAGTCTGAGGAGTTTTTGATCACACACACACATACACATACACACACACACATATACACACACACACAAATGCACACAAGCACTCAAACGTGCAGTAAGTTGAGATATAGGCACTCTACATACACACAATCACCACCCTGTTCTCATGCGCACATCCGCCATCTCTGTGCATACAGTTCACATTCAGACATTTTATCTCAGACACACTCACGCACACACACACACACACGTTTACATGAAACATGTCCTTTACATATCGCCACAAGCTCCTCATTAGCCCTGTACACTTACAAACTCCCACATCAACATCCAGCCTCACACAGACATAATCCCTCCACATAGCTCCTTCTTTATCACTCAAACACACACACACACTCACACACACTCATAGGCACACACACAGGCACACACACACACACACACACACACACACACACACACACAGCACTAGGCCTGTACACAGCCCCTGATTAACCAGTTGGAGAGCAGACATAGCTGTAATAGCTGAGGATGGCTGTGCAGGTCTCCATGCTTCTCCAGCTTGGAGCAGATGTTCATCCCACACACACAGCTCTCCACAGGAGGGGGGTCATCCTCCTCTTCTTCGTCCTCATCCTCCTCTTCCTCCTTTCCCTCCCCTCAAATCCACCACACACCACCACCCAATCAGGGCTGGTGTGTGGGTGTGTGGGTGTGGCTGGAGAACACAGGGAAAGAGGGAGATGGGGGGAGAGAGAGAAAAAAAAAGTGAGAAAGAGAGAGAGAGAGAGAGAGAGAGAGAGAGAGAGAGACAGGCAGATAATGGGCTTTGGTGTGAATGTGCTGAGCCGTCTCCCTGCAGGGGAAAAGAGGCTTTGGCTCGTCAGAAATGGAAACATTTGTTGCCATTTCAAGTTCCGGAGGGGGAGAAACAAGTTGCACAAATTAGCGCTGTGTAGATTTTCAGTTTTATTGGTGTATGTGTGTGTGTGTGTGTGTGTGTGTGTGTATGTGTGTGTGTATAAACGCAGATGTGTGTTTTCTTTACTCAGGTAATTTACTGAGTACAAACGAGCTGGCTCTCTGGGTTTTGACAACATGAGCAGAGGTAGTTTGCTTTTGCTGTGAGCCAGAAAAGATGCTGTGAGTTCTTTGTGAGAGAGGATTGGATGCACTCGTGTGTGTGTGTGTGTGTGTGTGTTTGTATGTGTCTCACTCTCTCCTTTCTCTTTTTGATCCCTCCCTCTCTTTCTCTTCATTTTGTTTTCTTTTCATTGACTGTCTTTCTCCCTTGATTCCTTTCATTCTTTCTTTTCCTTTCTCCCAGTCTTTTTCTCTTCTCTTCCACCATCCCTTTCTTCTTTCCTTTCCTTGTCTTTCTCTCTGCATTGCATTATTCTACTGTTTCTTGTTCTTTCTTTTCTCTTCTTCCCTGCCACCTTTCCATTCCCTCATCTTTTGTATGCCTTCCTCCCTCTCTCGCCTCTGCTGTGTGACTTCCTGTGGGTATTCTGTGTGTGTCGTTAGCTGAGGTTGGTCAAGGTCTCGGTGCCCCGCATCAGTTGGCACCCAGTTGGCATAAAGGGGAGTTCTGCCCAGGCCTAGACTTGTTTTAATCTTCTCTCTCTCTCTCTCTCTCTCTCTTTATCTTCCTGCATGTATTGATCTTTCTCTTCACAGTTTCATCCTGTCCTCCTCATACTCCCATCCCTGACTGCCTCTCTTCAACATGTTTCTCTTCTCGTCAACAAGCAGACAATGTAGACTTCTGGGAAACGTGGGCTGTGGCAGAAGAAATAGTTGGCATGAATGAATTTAGCTGGCAATGTAGGCTGGTTTGATTTCAATGGATTTGTATGCTATTTATACTCTCTCTCTCTCTCTCTCTTTCTCTCTCTCTCTCCCTCGCTCTCTCTTTCTCTCTCTCTCCCTCGCTCTCTCTGCCTTCCATCTGTCAGTGGGGTGGCTGTGTGGGGCTCAGTGCAGTATGTGCCTTTATGCACAGTTTGGTGTGTGCGTGTGTGCGTGTGTGTGTGTGTGTGTGTGTGTGTGTGTGTGTGTGTGTGTCCTCCACGTGGCAGTGTTCAGTGAGGGAGTGAGTGGCAGCTGATGACTGATGATGGACAGTGGGGGATGATGAGGCCATTCTGTCTGCTCTGCACCCCCCTCTGACTGACCACTGTTCCAGCCTCTTTATTTCTCTCTCACTCTCTCTTTCTTTCTCAAGTTTTTTCTTTTTTTCTTCTTTCTCTGTTTTCTCTTCCTCTTGCTCTGTCTGTCACTCTCTCTCTCTTCCCTCTCTTCCCTCTCCCTCCATCTCTGAACTGACCCTGTGTCCAGCATCCCCAATGTGGCCTCTGTAGCTCTCTGTCTGTCTGTCTGTCTGACCATTTGACTTATCTGTCTGTCTGACTTATCTATCTGTCTGACTTGTCTGTCCCTCAGTGTCTAGTATACTCATGCCTTCCTCCTTAAGTCTGTGGGGGTGTAAAAATGCCCTAATTCATATCGGTAAACGATTTGACCATTAAAGATGCGAGTACATCGGCAAGCAAACCTCTGGATCAGCTTAAATATACTATGAACTGATTGGTGGCCCAATTTTAAAATGACAAATGTCATCAGCGGAAGACCTTACGTTACAAACTGTGTTACTTTCAAAATGATATTACCGTCTCTGATTGGCTAACACATCTACGGAGCGCCTGGTAGCCTTCTTCATCTAGGGGAGCCTAAGTAACGTCACTGCTACAATGACAGAGCGCCTGGTAGCCTTCTTCAACTAAGGTAGCCTAAGTAACGTCACTGGTAGCCTTCTTCAACTAGGGTAGCCTAAGTAACGTCACTGGTAGCCTTCTTCAACTAGGGTAGCCTAAGTAACGTCACTGGTAGCCTTCTTCAACTAGGGTAGCCTTCTTCAACTAGGGTAGCCTGGTAGCCTTCTTCAACTAGGGTAGCCTTCTTCAACTAGGGTAGCCTTTTTCAACTAGGGTAGCCTAAGTAACGTCACTGGTAGCCTTCTTCAACTAGGGTAGCCTTCTTCAACTAAGGTAGCCTAAGTAACGTCACTGGTAGCCTTCTTCAACTAGGGTAGCCTTCTTCAACTAGGGTAGCCTAAGTGCGCCTGGTAGCCTTCTTCAACTAGGGTAGCCTAAGTAATGTCACTGCTACAATGGCAACAAACTTTGCAGAATTTAGTCAAACGCATTATGTTGCTCAACATAAGCATGGACTAACAACGTGTGTGTGACGTTAACATGAGTAGGTCCTACAGCAGTAGCCCGGATGAAGTCATATGATTCAGTCAGTCTATGCACCATAAACACTGGCCCCTAACCAGAGAGGGCTGAAGCGGAGTTAGTCATCAAGGATCTTTGCTGCCAGACATCCCTTTCCTCTTGGCACTTGAAATTCACCAAAGACTATGTAGTGACACCACAGAGTGTTAGACTATTGGGATTGTTTCAGCAGCTAAGTAGAAAGGTGACATGAATGTATAGATATATTAATTGGCCTAGTGATTTTGTTTAGAGACATTTCACTAAATTCTTAATGTCAAAATGTTGGTTCCGTGTTTCAATCCAGTCAATCAAGTCTTTGTGTCTTTTGGGAAAACATTATAAATGCAATTCTGCAAACTATGAAACTAAAATGTGCAATTATGTAACATTTCTTATGCCATAAAGTAGCAGTCTTTGTATTTTATATTACAGTTTTTTGTGAGCCGCTTGTGACAAAACAATTAACACGCATGTCTAAACAAAAGCACTCTGACCAAAATGACATATTTTGCTTGCAAAACATTTAAAACAGGCAGCAATGCCAATTTTGCCCTCAAACAACACATCTTGTAGTCAAATCACTGTGTGATGCAATGTAAGGCCTACAGTAAGCACCTAAACAAGACAAATTTCATTGAACTACAACTTGTCATTTTTCATTGAAATAGACCTGCTATAAACACCTTTTGTACTGTTTTCTTCACCAAATAGGCAATACAGTACTTTCTCTAAATGTGCCTTAGATCCATACTTGCAAATAGCAACACAGAACAGACATGGTATCTCTTATGGATAATGAATGATTGCTGATTGAAGAATTGTGCAAAGGAGTTTTGTTTAGCACAGAGAAACCAATAGAGTTTTGGGTCTTTGAATGGCATCTTCTAAGGGAGAGATGCCCACCCCCACCCTCCCTCTCTTCCGTGTCTCCTCCGTGGGTCAGGATGTCCCAGCCCTTGCCTCCAGCGCCCTCAGCCTCTTGTCCTGCTTTGCCCGGCTCTCTGAGTGCCCTCAGTGCCCTCAGTGCCCCTCTCTTATCATCGGCGTGTTGTTTGCTTGGCACGGTGGAGGGTTATGGCTGCCTCTGTGAAAACAGTTTTCATTAGCCCCACCGTCTGCACTGATCAGAGCACAGGTGGCCTAAGCCAGGCAGGGCAGGAAAGTGTGTGTGTGTGTGTGTGCATGTGTGTGTGTGTGTAAGTGAGTACATGTATGTGTGTGTCTGTGTAGTCATTAGCACCCTGCCTGCACCGATCATCAGTTATACAGCCAGGCCTAGTGAGCCGATGGCAGAATTGCATCTGATACCTGC
Organism: Alosa sapidissima; assembly: GCF_018492685.1. NCBI lineage: Eukaryota > Metazoa > Chordata > Actinopteri > Clupeiformes > Clupeidae > Alosa > Alosa sapidissima. The sequence continues at coordinate 17,191,466 of NC_055967.1, forward strand.
CGAATCAGCCATCAGTCACGTCGCCACAGTCAATACCTGTGTCCAGGCTCTGCGCCTGGCGGAGAGTTGGAGTCGGACCTCACGCTGTGGTTCATGTCCCTCTCTGCCAAGGGCCGAATGAGAGACATAAGGCTCCCTCCATCACCCACACTCTGCTCCAGATGCTCACCGGAAGATCCCGGAGCTGGCTCAGCTCCTTTAACGGCTTCTGGAACTGTGTGTATGTGTATGTGTGTGTGTTTGTCTGTGTATACGTGCCTGTGTGTTTTTATGTGATTTTCAGTTTTATTGGTGTTTGTGTGTGTGTGTCTATATCTGGTTGTCTGTTTTTCTGTGCGTGTGTGTGTGTGTGTGTGTGTGTGTGTGTGTGTGTGAGTGTGTGTGTGTGTGTGTGTGTGTGTGCGTGCGTGCGTGCGTGCGTGCGTGCGTGCATGCGTGTGTGTGTGTGTGTGTGTACACAATACACCCACACACCTCAGTCCCAGCTCTGCTCCGCTGGTGGCAGTGAGAATTATCCACTTGATTGGCCAGCAGCTAATCTTATTGGAGACGTTTGTTCAGTGCGATGCCTCCCTGTCTGCTATCGGGCAGAAGGACCCACTCGCTCGATCGCTTGCTCGCTCGCTCGCTTGACGAGGAGCGAATCCGTAATCTATGAGCCCCTCCATCAGACTCTCCTCCGAACGCGCCGCTATCGACCAAACATTTAAGACGCCCCATACGCCCCAACACGCGTTCACCCATAAAACTCTATGACTTCACAAATCTTTGAGCAGTGGCCCCATCCAGCACCGGACCGGCTGCTCCCAACCTGTTGTTTTGGATTTATTATCGGCCGTGTGAGGGAAGGGAGGAGAAGGGGGGTGGGGGTGGGGCTAGTGTCCTCTTCATCTCTCGGACGCATCGATCAAGCAGAGGACTGAAGAGGAGATTGTTATTGTGATAATAGTTGAACTCCTTAAAATCACACAAATGGCCACAGAAGTGCTTGCGACCGTTCAGACTCTGCTAAAAACTTGATCAATGGCGCTCTATTATTTTGGGGAGTTGGAAGAGTTTCACTTTTTTGACAGTGTTTGCCTCTGTCTGTGAGATGTTTTTAGGGTACAGTTATATACAGTTTGTGCAGGGTGTTAGTGTTCTATCACAGATCAGAGATTCTGAATTGCTTTTTTATTCGCCTGGCTCTCTGTCAAAGTTTATTTTTTTTTATCTCTCTGCTTTGCCACTTTGTGCAAATAGTCGACAGGCTCAGGGAACTAACCAATTACTGCCTCTTTGCTGTTTTGTGCAGACTGTATAATGACATTTGAATGCCTTCTGATGCTTATTTCATCTTTTTTTCCTGTGTGTGTGTGTGTGTGTGTGTGTGCGCCGCGTGCCTTTGCCTGTTTGTGTGTTTGAATGTGTGTGTGTGTGTGTGTGTGTGTGTGTGTGTGTGTGTGTGTGTGTGTGTGTGTCTGTGTCTGTGTTTGTGTTTGTGTGTGTGTGTGTGTGTATGTGTGTATATGTGTGTGTGTGTGTCTGTGTATGTGTCTGTGTATGTGTCTGTGTGTCTGTGTGTGTCTGTGTGTGTCTGTGTGTGTATATGTGTGTCTGTGTCTGTGTCTGTGTCTGTGTCTGTGTGTGTGCAGGCTGTGAGCCTGGCTACTGGGGTCCTCACTGCAGTAACCGGTGCCAGTGTAAAAACGGCGCCCTGTGCAACCCCATCACCGGGGCGTGCGTGTGCACAGACGGCTACCAGGGCTGGCGCTGTGAGGACCAGTGTGAGCCCGGCTACTACGGGAAGGGCTGCCAGCTGCCCTGCCAGTGCCTCAACGGCGCCACCTGCCTCCACGAGACTGGAGAATGCATCTGCGCTCCAGGATACACCAGCGCTTTGTGAGTCCGCCCCCTCATTGACATTACGACTCTTTAGAAACTCTTAATACCATAGAAATAGTGTTTATAAACTGTTTAGAAACATTTGTCTGCGTCGTAGTCACTACTGCTCACGTGTGTGTGTGTGTGTGTGTGTGTGTGTGTGTGCGTGCGTGCATGCGTGCGTGTGCGTGCATGTGTTTCTAGCTGTGGAGAGCGGTGTCCCTCTGGCAGCCATGGGCCACAGTGTGAGCAGCGCTGTCCCTGTCAGAATGGAGGAACCTGCCACCACATCACCGGAGAGTGCTCCTGCCCCGCCGGCTGGACGGTACGACAGACAGAACGAGAGGGGGGGGGACTTTACCTTGAATCCAACTCCTCTTAAGGCTCCGTGATTACAGTATTATTGTGCTACTTATCCCCAGTCCTTTTGGAAAGGGTGCTCAGTGTTCCCTGTGCTGCAGGACATTTGAAAGGAAGCAGGAAGCGCATTTGTGAAGCGTGTAGAGGAGCCCCACAGCTCTTACTACTTCATATGTCCAGGTGATTTCAGTCCCATAGGAATCTTCCTCAGCAAAAAAGACAACAGGAGGCAGAGAGGCCCACCATATCACCGCAGAGGGATCTTACCACGCCAGATGGATGATAGGACAGAGAGAGAGAGAGGGGGGGGGGGGTAAATGGAAAGAGTGACAGAAGTGAGAAAGAGACAGAGGAGAAGAAAGGAGGGGAGAATGAGAGAGAAAGGCACATGGAGACAGTGAAAGAGAGAGAGAGAGAGAGCAAAGCACAATAAGAGATGGACATAAAATAGTTTAATAGCAGGAGCGAATTTATCAGTAAAAGACCATCAAAAGAGAAAAGGAAGCCATTATTGAAGGAATGAAGACAAAGAAAATGTAAAACATTTAACACAAGAGAGGAATGGGGATACAGTAAGAAGTTAGAGAGAGAATGAACAAGAGGATTGTGAGTGTGTGAATGGGGGGGGGGGGGGGGGGGGGTCTCAGTGCAGGGACATGTAGAGGGTAAAAGCTGGGAGGAGATATGAGGAGGAGAAAACGAGGGAGCGATAAAGAAAACTAGAGGAGAAGAGGGAGTAGGAAGGACAGAGGATATACGCTGGATGTGTGTTAGTGTGTATGAGAGGAAACACACTTAATGTGTGTTAGTGTGTGTCCGTGTGTGTTAGTGAGGTCCAGCTGGGTGGGCAAGATAGATGGACAGCCCGGGAGAGGCGTGGGGGACATGGGGGAGTCTGTCTTTCTGTCTTCCTCCAAACATCCCCAAAGTCCCACTGAAGTCATCCTCATTAAAACAGCCGTTGTGAAGTTTTCACAGCCTGACTTACATCTCTCTTAGACTCGCTTTAAACCCTCTTTAAACGCTTAAAGAGGCAGGGCAAGCATTAATGCTTTCCATAGGATTTGTAAGGATTAGCTTGCAACCCCCCACCGCCCCCTCCCTCCCCCTCAGACATCCCCCTGCCCCCTACCCCCATTGCTAAAGCTAATACTGACGCGCCCCGTCTCTGATTGGTCCACAGGGTTCTGTGTGTGCCCAGCCGTGCCCGTTTGGCAAGTACGGCATCAATTGTGCCAAGGAATGTTCGTGCCGCAATGGCGGGCTATGTGACCACATCACGGGCCAGTGCGAATGCATGGCAGGCTACAGCGGTAGCAGGTAAGTGGAGGCTTTTGTCACGGACAGGAAGTCATGGGCAGGAAGTCATGGGCAGAACACAGATAATGACTGGAGTAAAGAACATGGAGGAGAAATCATTAATGATCAAAAGTGACAGCAGAATAAACATGAAACGCAAAGCATCAAAAAGCCGACAAATATCAAAATTACTTGGGGCTGAATATGGGGGACGGTGTATCACATATCCAGAGGCGATTCTAGAGTCTGTGGGGGCCCCAAGCAAAAATTCCAAGGGGGCCCTACTGACAAGTGTTATCACCATTATGTTATACCACCATTAGGTTATTATGTTAAATAATAAAAATACAAAAAGCATATTATAAAAATTCTTATATTTTGACATGTATCTCACCACTGCAAGCTGGCAGCTCGACTTGCCTTTCATGTGTGTGTAGAGCAGACTCTCCTGAATCTGGCAATATCATTGCCATGGTGGAGGGATTCTCTGGGGCTTAGCAATTTACAGATATAATGCGGTGTGCGCCTTACAGAAATAAATGGCATTTTTTTTATTTAGTGATGAAAAATTACCTTTCTGCGCTCCATATCTGTGACACAACTGATCTGACCTGACTTGACCCGAGTTTGCTGTTAGCCTGTGAGAGCCTATGTGTATGCACTCATAATGATTCTCTACAACTTTTTACTGCATTGCCATGAACAAAGTAGAGGCAAAAAAGGGGTTTCTTTGTTGAACAAATTGGGATGCAATGTGAGCCTTGAATTGGATGCCATGCAGGAATTTGCTAGGATCTCAAAACCGGATTATGAACATGCTTTGCCATAGAGAAACAAACACACGATAGCGTTATAAACATTTGCCACAAAAACAGACAAAACATGGGGTAAGTCCAACTATATGAAGTTATTATTTTGCTGTCACTTCGTCTGTTTTATAACCCAGAAGGATGGTATCAAATGATAGCTCTGTGTCTCCTCTTTCATCTGATATGCGTGGCATATCTATCCGATCACGGGTCCGCGAGTAATTCAAACGAGGTGTGCAACGTTGGTTTGTGTACATGACGTTATTATTTTGCAGTCACTTCGTCTGTTTTTATAAGCCAGAAGGATCGATATAAATTATACCAATGGATAGCCCTGTGTCTCCTCTTTCATTTGATATGCTTGCCATATCTATGCGATCACGGGTTCGCGAGTAATTCTGGGTGCGCAGGTGAACCCACTTCTGCTCTGTCACGCAATAAATGTTTAATCTCGCTGCAATGAACAGTTCCGGTAGCCTGACGAGCCAGACCCACATTAAAATGTAGGGTCTGGACACTCACCGTTCGCAGTGCTCAGTCCGAGGGGCGGGATAATCAGTTGTCTTTCAAATTCCCTCTGCACTCAATAGGACAGCGGCAGCGCTATGAGTCCCATGCGTTTCCCACCAGCGGAGCTAGTTAGCTAGTTCAAATGTTTGCCTACTTAATAAAAGCTTAACTCCTGTCACACTGTTTGCCAGCAGCAACATCCATCTTATTTGTTTTCAAGTAGCAGGGAATTCAAGCCAAACCGTTGCAACTCTGCCATCAATCATTATGTTAAGCCCACCTAACGACTCTATACACGATTTCATTGGCCTGATTAAGTTTCGATTTCTGGAGCTCACAAGCCAACGGAGAGTTGCTAGACTAGCCCTGGCAGCAAATGTAATTTGCGGCCGCTAGGGGCGCGTCTAGATTTCTAGGCTATAGTTCCGGAGCAATGTAACAAAGAAGAAGGGGTGTGTTTTATGACGCACTTTGCGTCAATCGGGTTCTAAAAAAAATAACGCGTATGCTTGGTCCTTACTGCATCGCGATTAACATGTTATGGCAGACAGCCCTAATACAAACATAGAAACGTTAACCATCTAATTGCTTAACTAGTTGTAACTGTCGCTAGCTAGCTGAAGTTTACTGCATTAGCCTACTATAACTTCATTGAGTAGCCTAGGCTAAATACCAAACTCCGATGTTGATCCGTCATCACTGCACCCTCGATTGACGTTTACCACAGTAGCCAAAATATGTGCAGATTCTTTGAACTCTTTTGAACACAGATCCGCTGTTTATAAGGCCATATAGGGCCTACATATGTACAGATGTACTGTTTGTAAAACAACAGGACAGGAGCACGCAAAATACATCATTCAATCTCTATGCACGAAAATCTCACTTGTCCCACGGGCAAACGCGCTAAGACCAGGTCTGGGGCCCCCTAGCGGCTCGGGGCTCCAAGCAGTTGCTTGGTTTGCCTGTTGACAAGGTGCGCCTCTGCACATATCAAAATGACTTGAGACTGAATATGAGGGACAGTGTATCAAATGTCTTTTTGTAACATCTTAAGGAAATATATGGGGGTAAAAGCATGAGTGCTCTTATTTATATGGTGAGCAGTATGGCAAGTTCGTCCTGTATCAGTTAAAGCAACACCAAAGAACTTTTCCTTTGTTGCACGCACGCTATTTGTTTATCCAGCTCCGGCTTTGCAAATAACGATGTAGAGACAGACCCCACAGACAAGGTAGAATATGTTATAAATATATAAGTATATATATTCTTTTGATCCTGTGAGGGAAACTTGGTCTCTGCATTTATCCCAATCCGTGAATTAGTGAAACACACACAGCACACAGTGTACATGTCATGAGCTCTCTCTCTGCCTGGTAACACGTGCTGATTGAAGTCTGATGACCTCCACCTGTTCCTGCTCTGCTCTGCCTCACCCTCGTTACCTACCAGCTGCACTGCATTCACCACTCATCATGCCCTCTATATAAAGCCTTGCTTTTCAGTCCACACTTGTCAGATCGTCTGCAACCAGCACCAGTTACCTGCCTGTTTATTGAAAACGCCTCTGACTCTTTGCCTGTGATCCCGGACCCGCTCGACTACTTCTGTGTTCTCCAGCCCCGGTAATCTTGACCTGCCTTCCGTCCCTCTTCTACGAATACCGCCTAGTCCTTGACTGTACTGCTGCTTCGTTTCAATTGCTGTTGTGTGTGTGTTTCCCCCAGGACTTCCCGGATCATCCAGCTCCTGCCTTCGCTGTTCGGCTACTGGGGGAACACACACACGCAGACTCTTGGAACTCCTGTACCCCCCCCCGGAACCCCTGAAACCCCCAACCCTTAAATAAACTTTTGAACGTGACGCAATTGTGGTCCTCGTCCTGTTTGGTGTCTGACAGTACGATCTGACCAAACATGGACCCAGCGCACGGTCGAACCAGCATGGAAACCGACGAACCAGAACCACCCACCGCCATGCAACGCCTGGAAGAGACAGAGAGAGAGGTAAACCGCAACACTGCTGACATTGCCTCCCTACTTCAAGCCGGCTTGAGCCAGCGTCAGCAGTTCCAGCAGCAACAGCAACAACTTGCAATGATCATTCAACTTCTCACCAACCTTTCTCCTCTGCCTGCTCCCACCGGCCCAGCCCCAGCCAGCCTGCTCACCGGCCCAGCACCCGAGTCTCCTGCCCAGTCCACTGCTACCGTGGCTGCCGGAGCCCCAGAACCCAGGATCGGCAATCCAGAGCGGTTCAGCGGCGACCCAACCCAGGTACGGGCGTTCCTGACGAGCTGCCGTGTCCAGTTTACCCTGCAACCCAGGACTTTTGCCACTGAAGGGGCGAGGGTCGGTTACGTGATCACTCACCTGACGGGCCGAGCTCGACTCTGGGGAACGGCGGAGTTCGAGCGCCAGACCCCAGCATGTGCAACCTTCAACCTATTCGCAGAGGAGATGCTCAAGGTATTCGATTTGGAATCCACAATAGCCGAGGCATCTCGGATCCTGATGAGTATTCGCCAAGGCAGAAGGACTGTTGCGGATTACTCCATCGACTTTCGAACCGTGGCAAGTCGGAGCTCCTGGAACATGGAAGCATTGGTGGATGCTTTCCTCCACAGCCTGGCGGACTACATAAAGGACGAGCTGGTTTCCCATGATCAACCCCCCACTCTTGATGAAGCCATTGCTCTGGCTGTCCGCATCGACCGCAGGATCCAGGCCCGCCGTCATGAGAGGGGGCGCCAGAGTCCATCCACCAGCACACGGAGTGTCCCAACTGCCCTTCTGTCCGCACCTGCCACACCATCTAGCCAGCCGGACCAGTCTGAACCGATGGAGATCGGCCGCACCTCCCTAACCCCTGCAGAGCGCCAGCGACGCATCACCTCCAACTTGTGCCTGTACTGTGGTGGTGATGGTCATCGAGTCGCCACCTGTCCAGCAAAAGCCGGAGCTCACCAGATGTAGGAGGAATCCGGATGAGCTCAATGAACATTCAGCCCTCCATCAGCCGTAAACCCCTCATCCAAGTCTGTCTTCACCTGTCTGATTCCACCCACACCCTGGCAGCCCTGGTGGACTCTGGCGCAGAAGCAAACATTATTGACACAGGATTTGCTCGTCAGCTGGGCTTGGAAAGCCATCGCTTGTCCACTCCTGTTCCAGCCCGGGCCCTGGACGGTCACGCAATTGGCACAGTTACCAGCATCACAGCCCCCATCTCAATGATGGTGTCAGGAAACCACCGAGAGACCATCCGCTTCCACCTGCTCAGCTCTCCAGGCCAACCCCTAATCCTGGGCTACCCTTGGCTCCGTCTCCACAATCCTCACCTCGATTGGGCCTCCGGAACTGTGAAAGAGTGGGGAAATGCCTGCCACCTGACCTGTTTGCGTGCTGCCTCGCTGCCCCCCGGCTCAGTACCCCCCAGCATTGCCCACGACATTTCTAATGTCCCTGAATGTTACCATGGCCTCCGAGAGGTGTTCAACAAGACCAAAGCCACATCTCTGCCCCCACACCGTCCGTACGACTGTGCCATTGATCTCCTCCCTGGGACTGCTCCACCCAAAGGTCACCTCTACTCACTATCCCCTCCTGAAAGAAAAACTATGGAGGATTACATCAGGGACTCCCTGGCAGCTGGACTCATCCGCCCGTCTTCCTCTCCTGCTGGTGCCGGGTTCTTCTTTGTGGGAAAGAAAGATGGTTCTCTTCGCCCCTGCATTGATTATCGAGGTCTGAATGATGTCACAGTGAAGAACCGGTACCCTCTGCCTTTACTCACCTCTGCTTTTGAATTGCTCCAGGGATCCACTATTTTCACCAAACTGGACCTTAGAAATGCTTACCACCTAGTGCGAGTAAGGGAGGGTGACGAGTGGAAGACAGCATTCAACACCCACACCGGCCATTATGAGTACCTGGTAATGCCATTTGGCCTCACCAACGCCCCAGCGGTATTCCAGGCGCTGGTGAATGATGTGCTGCGGGACATGCTGAATAAATTCGTCTTCGTGTACCTGGACGACATCTTAATTTTCTCCAGAACTCTGTCCGAACACACCCGTCATGTCCAGCTGGTTCTTCGACGGCTCCTGGAGAACTCTCTCTATGTCAAGGCGGAGAAATGCGAGTTCCATGCTCAGACTGTGTCATTCCTGGGATACATTGTCGCTGAAGGCAATATCCAGATGGACCCCGCAAAGGTCTCGGCAGTTACCTCCTGGCCAGTTCCGGGGAATAGGAAGAAGCTGCAGCAATTCCTCGGTTTTGCCAATTTCTACCGGAAATTCATCCGGAACTACAGCTCCGTCGCCGCTCCCCTCACAGCTCTGACCAGCATCAAACACCCCTTTTCCTGGACCCCAGAGGCCAACACAGCCTTTCATACCCTCAAGGCCCGGTTCACCACTGCCCCCATCCTCCAGATGCCGGATTCAGACCGGCAGTTCGTTGTCGAGGTGGATGCCTCAGACGTGGGAGTCGGGGCCATACTCTCTCAACGGGCAGAGGAGGACAACAAGTTGCACCCCTGTGCATTTTTCTCTCGCCGGCTTTCACCTGCAGAGCGCAATTATGATGTTGGAAACCGTGAGCTGTTGGCTGTCAAGCTTGCCCTGGAGGAGTGGCGTCACTGGCTGGAGGGGTCCACAGTTCCGTTCCTGGTCTGGACCGATCACAAAAACCTCGAATACATCCGCAATGCCAAACGTCTTAACCCCAGACAGTCCCGCTGGGCCTTGTTTTTCACCAGATTCAACTTCACCCTGTCATACCGCCCAGGTTCTCGGAACACCAAGCCGGACGCTCTCTCCCGTCAGTTTCATAAGGATGACGCCCCTTCCCAGGAACCTGCATCAATTCTGCCCGATCCCTGCGTCGTAGCTGCCCTGACCTGGGATATCGAGGAGGAAATTCAAGAGGCCCTCCGTGACCATCCCAGTCCCAGTGCATGCCCAGACGGTCGTCTCTTCGTCCCAGATAATTTGAGGTCCCGGGTCATACAGTGGGGACACAACTCCCGCCTTGCCTGCCACCCGGGCTCCGCCCGCACCTGCCATCTCCTTGCCCAGCGCTTTTGGTGGTCGTCTTTGAGAAGGGATGTCCGAGAATTCGTCCGTGCCTGCCCCACCTGCAATCAGAACAAGTCCTCCACTCGGCCCCCCGCTGGTTTACTCCAGCCCTTGCCTGTGCCCACACGACCCTGGTCCCACGTCTCCTTGGACTTTGTAACTGGCCTCCCACCATCAGGTGGGATGACTGTCATTCTCACTGTGGTTGACCGGTTTAGCAAGATGGCACACTTCATTCCCCTCCCTAAACTGCCATCTGCCAGAGAGACTGCCCAGGCTGTTCTTGATCATGTCTTCCGTCTACACGGGCTGCCCAGGGATGTTGTCTCTGACCGAGGCCCGCAATTTACCTCTACATTCTGGAAGGAGTTCTGCCGTCTTCTAGGGGCCACAGTGAGTCTCACCTCTGGGTTCCACCCCCAGTCCAATGGTCAATCCGAGCGGGCAAACCAGGAGCTGGAGAAGGCGCTGCGGTGCATGGTTTCTCGCAAACCCCAGGCTTGGGCACAACAACTGATGTGGATAGAGTATGCTCACAACTCCCTCACCTGCTCTGCCACTGGTATGTCACCTTTCCAGTGTGTGTATGGCTACCAGCCCCCCCTGTTCCCCAGCCAGGAAGGAGATGTGTCCTGCCCGTCTGCCCTCGCCTATGCCCGCCGTTGCCGTCGTACCTGGTCACAAGCTCGTGCCACGCTACTCAAGTCAGCTGTCAGCTATGCCACTGGGGCTAACCGCCGAAGATCGCCGGCACCTGCCTACCGTGTTGGCCAGAAGGTGTGGCTGTCAGCCAAGGATCTCCCACTGCGGGTGGAATCGCGTAAACTGGCACCTCGATTCCTCGGCCCGTTCCCTATCCAGAGGGTCATCAGCCCAACCGCAGTCCGGCTCCAGTTGCCAACCTCCATGAGGGTGCACCCTACTTTCCATGTTTCGAAAGTCAAGCCGACGCATGAAAGCCCGCTGGTCCCCGTGCCGCTTCCTCCTCCTCCTCCTCGCCTCGTTGACGGTGGGCTGGTGTACACCGTTCGACGCCTGCTTCGGTCCAGACGGCGAGGTAGGGGCCTCCAGTATCTCGTCGACTGGGAGGGCTATGGACCTGAGGAGAGAACCTGGGTGCCAGCCAGTCGGATTGTGGACCGGACACTCATCGCCGACTTCCACCGTCTGCATCCTGATCAACCTGCAATCCGTAGGGGCCGCCCCAGAGGGGTCCCTAACCGTCCTGCCCGCCCGGCTTCCTGTCATGTGCCTGACCCTGATCCTGTCTCGGTACCTGTCCCGTCTTCTGTCCACGACCCTCCAGCTCCCTCCGAGGATGAGGATGTTCACTCGGACCGCTCGGAGGAATTCTAGCCCTCCACCGGCTCCCCTCCGCCCTCCCGACGTGGTGTCACTCTTGGGGACTTCTGGGGCCGTCCCTTAGGGGGGGGGTTCTGTCATGAGCTCTCTCTCTGCCTGGTAACACGTGCTGATTGAAGTCTGATGACCTCCACCTGTTCCTGCTCTGCTCTGCCTCACCCTCGTTACCTACCAGCTGCACTGCATTCACCACTCATCATGCCCTCTATATAAAGCCTTGCTTTTCAGTCCACACTTGTCAGATCGTCTGCAACCAGCACCAGTTACCTGCCTGTTTATTGAAAACGCCTCTGACTCTTTGCCTGTGATCCCGGACCCGCTCGACTACTTCTGTGTTCTCCAGCCCCGGTAATCTTGACCTGCCTTCCGTCCCTCTTCTACGAATACCGCCTAGTCCTTGACTGTACTGCTGCTTCGTTTCAATTGCTGTTGTGTGTGTGTTTCCCCCAGGACTTCCCGGATCATCCAGCTCCTGCCTTCGCTGTTCGGCTACTGGGGGAACACACACACGCAGACTCTTGGAACTCCTGTACCCCCCCCCGGAACCCCTGAAACCCCCAACCCTTAAATAAACTTTTGAACGTGACGCAATTGTGGTCCTCGTCCTGTTTGGTGTCTGACAGTACACACTAATCCTGGCGCAGTGAGCTGCCTGCAACAACAGCGGCGCTCGGGGAGCAGTGAGGGGTTAGGTGCCTTGCTCAAGGGCACTTCAGCCGCTTCCTACTGGTCGGGGTTCGAACCGGCAACCCTCCGGTTCTAAGTCCGAAGCGCTAACCAGTAGGCTACGGCTGCCCATGATGCATGATTTTATGAAAGTATGATGTATTGCGACATCATGCAAGTCAAATTTGTAGTTTCTTATGTCTCATTCCATCGAACTACAGATCCGCTACCCGATCTGGCAAACTTACATAGTGCGGTTATAGCCGATAGAGGGCCGCAAGCAAAGCGAATGCAGAAGTGCCGTTCACCCTGTTACAAGTTAATGAACCACTGAAACAATTTTGGAAACATTATTTTAAGGTACAAAAAACTCTTTGGTGTTGCTTTAAAGGTCATTACTTACTGGGCAAAATCATTTAGCTAATCTAACACCACATGCACGGCCCTACGTGGGTCGGTCAGCACAAGGCTTGAGTGCTCGAGTGTATCCACGCAGAAACGTTACTAATTGCTCAACCTATTTGTGCTTGATGGCGACCTGCATTGTGTCAGTAGGCCTAAATTAGCTAGCACTGATATCACAGCTGGTTTTCGCTCTGTGGATCACAATGCTGAAGCCTGTTCGGAGGGGCATGTTACCGTTCCAAATTAGAGCCCATATGGTTTCCAATGACTGGCATCTAAAGCCTTAAAAATAAAAACAAGTATTAACTTCCCTAAATATCTAGTTTTAAATGTATTGAGGGAAAGAGAAAATTAGAGTGTATATTTTTCTGTTATTGTTTCTTAGGGAGTTATAGCATATGAAAAACCAAAGTGAGACAAATGCTTTTTCTAATGTGCAGTGCTTGTCCATTTGTAGTTTTTCCTGTGGAAGTGTAGCTTGTTGTGCTGAACTTGTGCTGTGCGTTATTTTTGATAGGGGATCATGCTGGTTCAGTGGAGCGGTAGCTGCAGAAAGCCTGCTTTAGCTGACACCCTGTGCTTTTACTATAACAATGCAGGCAAATCCTGCCCGCCCGCTGCCTCTCTCTAAATAGGGCTAGTAAACAGAGCATTACACACACACACACACACACACACACACCTCGTTCAACCCCTCCTCCCTGGCCACACATTCTCCCTCACTAATGTCCCGGTGAGCATTACGCTGGCTGTCTAGGTTATTAAATCCTGTTTGTGACACCAGGGCTTTTGTCTCCCTCTGCCCCCACTCCACCTCCCTGCTCCACCTCCCTGCTCCATCCCCTTGCTCCACCCGTTCACCCCCATGTCGGAGCGCCGTACTGGTTTAGATAGCAGTGCACCATTAATTACATCTAATGGAGTTTTATTAGGAGTCGGAGGAGATCCAGGGATCTCTTCATTTCGCCTCGTCTCGTCCAGCAACGGAGCGGAACGGCCCCAGGTTTATTAGTCGAGTTTAAGTGATCGTCAGAGGGATCAAAACACTTCCTGAGCCTTCGTCTCTCTTTCTCTCTCTCTCTCTTTCTCTCTGTCACGCTGTCTCCCCTCGGAAAAAAATCCCCTAAATTGCCCTCATTCATTTTATCCATGACAGGAGAATTAACCTAGCAGGTATAATCTGAGTTTGTATTAGCCCCCACCTATGCCTGGCCCGTATAATAACGCTGGAGTCTCCAGACGCCGCCGCAGCCAATGTAATTTCAACATGAAACATAACTAGTCCATTTTATAATTTAATTAAGCTATTTATCTAGCTCATAATGGCTGTGCCAGACACTTGAGATTGATAGCCTGCCATGTGTGTAGATTTCACTTCCTGTAGGAACAGATCCTCTGCTTAAAGGGGAACTTGGCAACTATTTTAACGTAATAAACCCATTTAGAAATCATTTGGATGGTTAAATGACCTGTTCCGGTGAAAATGGTGACTTTTCCTTGGAAAACCAACCTTGCAACATTGCGACTACCGTCCCGGAAAGAGAAGTGAGAAACAAGAAACTCGTTTTAAATTGTGTTTCTTACCTTGTAACATCCACATTGTCTGCCAAACGTATGCTAACCGTTTTGCTAGCTTGTAAACAAATCCATGTGCTTTATCGTTACGTTTTTCCACAGTTTGAAATAGCATAATGCACAATTTCTCCAGCAGAGGCGGAAATCCTGCCAAGTTTCCCTTTAAGTGTCTTTGCCATTCTGCTCAGGTAATCAGCTAATCACACACGCTGGAGTTCATGATGATGCGCTCACTGTGCTTTTGCACAATGGTTGGTGTTGAGTTGAGAGGATGTGTGTGTGTGAGGGTGTGTATATCATTGTGTTCTGTGTGTGTGTGTGTTATTGTGTTCTGTGTGTGTATGTGTCTCACCTTGGTTTGCTCAGGGTGATGATGAATGCAGAGTGTGTGTGTGAGTGAGAGAAAGAGAGAGAGAGAGTGTGTGTGTGCGTGTGTGTGTGATTGTGTGTGTGCGTGTGCGTGTGCGTGTGCGTGTGTCTGTGTCTGTGTGTCTGTGTGTGTGTGTGTTTCATCTGGCTCAGGGATCATAAAGTAGAGTGTGTGGGGGTGGGGGGGTATTAGCCCAGTCTGTTGACCTTTGACCCTTTGATTAGCGAGACTCAGTAGATAACGACCCACGCTGGTGTTCTCTTAATGTTCGCGCTCCACCCCCTCCCACTCCTGTGGCAGACAGCAGTGCATTCTGGGCCACGTCTCATTATCAAGGTCAACATTCTGCTCAAACATTTACTCCACTGTCTGAAAGGAAGACTCTTCTGCTTCAGTGACACAGAACGTCTCTCTCTCTCTCTCTCTCTCTCTCCCTTCCTCCCTCTCTCTCTCTGTCATCCTTGTTTGTTGTGTCATTCTTCATCTGTCTTCATTTCTTCCCCTCCTGTCTTCCCTTCTTCCTCTCTTTCTCTCTCATTCTCTCTCTCTCTCTCCCTGTATGTCTCACCCTTCTCCTTCTTTCTTTCCCTCTATCTCTCTCTCTCCCACCTCTTAATCCTGCTCACTCTCTTCTGCTTTTTTTCTGTTTATCTCTCTTCCTCACTCCCTTTCACTCACTCTCTCCCTCCCTTCCTTTATTCCTCTCTCTCTCCCTCCCCTCACTCCTCTTTCTCCCTCCCCATATCTTACCCCCCCCCCTCTCTCTCTCTCTCTTCTCTTTCACCCTGCGTATCTCTGCTGCTCAGGTGCCAAGAGGAATGCCCAGTTGGCACCTACGGTCCCCAGTGTGGCCTGCACTGCGACTGCCAGAACGGTGCCAAGTGCTACCACATCAACGGTGCCTGCCTGTGCGATACCGGCTTCAAAGGGCCGCACTGCCAGGACCGGTTCTGCCCGCCGGGACTCTACGGGCTCATCTGCGATAAGTACTGCCCCTGCAACACCACCAACACCATCAGGTAGTGTAGCAACACCACCACCACCTTCACACCCTGCACCGCCATCATACCAGAGGGCCACTAGTTGTGTTAGACGCTTCTCCAAAGTGTCTCACTGTGTGTGCGTGTGTGTGCGCGTGTGTGCATGTGTGTGTGTGTGTGTGTGTGTGTGTGTGTGTGTGTGTGTGTCTATGCAGAGCCAAGCAAAAGCAAAACAACCAAAACTGAGCAAATATCCAAAAATGTGTTAAAGTTTGTTAACTGTGAAAAAGTTAAATAAAATATAATCTCCTGAATTATTTACAGTTCAGTTACAATTCATATTTGGTGCTGCGCTACACAACACCATCACTATAGTAACGTTATACAAAATAAATATGGCCAGGTAAAAAAAAAGCTCACTCCAAATGAACTGACAAGTACTTACAGTGCTACAGAAATACTATCAATATGGTTGAGGTACCACTCACACTTGAATATGTGTCCTTTAAACAGACACTCACACACACTCAAATAAAACTAACAGCAGCGACTCAAGCACCCTTGAAACTCTAGAGTCAGTCTTATATGACCCGGTGAACACCTTCAGTATAATTGAATATTTACAGTGGTCAGATGGCAGACAGTGTAATAACACTCAGTCAAGCCGTGGCAGACAAATTGATGCTCCGCTGGAGCTAGCAGTACATCCAACCCCCCCCCCCCCCGCTCCGGCCCTTCCTGTTCCCCAGCCCTGGGAGGAAGGGGCTAGTGTGAAACAAGCTCACAGTTTAATACGGAAACTACACCTGCAAAGATGAAAGCAGCTCACAGTTAAAGACTGATAGTACATCTGCAAGGGTGAAAGTATCTCATAGTGGAACATGGACTCTACAGTTGCTAGATTGAAAGTAGCTCTCATCGTAACACCAAGACGACATCTGCATAAAAGACAACAGCAGCACCAGCATTACTCTTTGTAACTACATTACAACAGCAAAGCAGGGGCCAGTGATTAAGCACTGACAGCTCAGGTGCATATGAAGGAGACGCTCCCAGAATTCGCTTGACTTCGTTTGACTTGTGAGGCGAATCCTGAGTGCCGTGCAGCTCGGCCAAAGTCAAGCGCTTGCTCTTTACGGCGAACCTCTCCTCATGCATTATTGCTCGGCCGCGTTCAGGCCTAATGCAATGTTAATGCCTCAGACTCGGGCAAGTTGGGCGCTAGTAACTGTAGAGCTCATTACAGTGTGAAGGAGAGAGAGAGGACGCGCCATCAATCTGCGAGCCATAGTAGCACACACACACACACGCACGCACGGACACACGCTCACGCTCACGCTCACACGCTGGGATGGATGGCTGGATGGCTGTCAGGCTTTGTGTCGAAGTTCACAAGAGTGTGTTGTTTTGGATTTGGCTCATTGCCCACGTCATGGTGTGTGTGTGTATGTGTGTGTGTGTGAGTCTCTCTCTCTCTGTGTGTGTGTCTGTGTGTGTGTCTGTGTGAGTCTCTCTCTCTGTCACTCCTGTGACACTCTGTAGCTCACTCTCTTCCTGTGACATTCTCTGTAGCTCACTCTCTTCCTTTAACACTCTCTGTAGCTCACTCTCTCTTTCTGTGACATTCTCTGTAGCTCACTCTCTTCCCTTGACTTCCTCTCTCTCCTCTTCTCTGTGTCTCTCTATTACAAAGGTGTGTGCTGAAAGTAACCATTAATAATAATGATTGTTGTTTTGCTTTTATTTGTCCTTTGACGACATTGTTTATGTCATGTCAATAAAAAAAACTCATTTAAAGTGAGCTCTCTCTCTCTCTCTCTCTCTCTTTCTTTCTTTCTCAGCTGCCACCCACTGTCCGGTGAGTGTTCTTGTGCCGCTGGGTGGACTGGCCTCTACTGCAACGAGACCTGCCCTCCCGGTTACCATGGCGAGGACTGCAACGACCCGTGCCAGTGCGCCAACGGGGGGGACTGCCACGGCATCACCGGCGCCTGCATCTGCGCCCCTGGATACATGGTGAGGTCCCTGACGTTAGAGGTCACAGAAAGGTCACCCAGTATCTACGTGTGGAAGTTGAATTGGGTGTGATGATATAAACAGGGCTTCAAGTTCTCAGGCACCGTGCCAGGCATGGGCCAGGCCATCTAAGAACTCAAAACAGTAGGTAATAATATATGACTGCTTCATTTCCAATAGATTCAGGCACGGGAATTGTCTTCTTTAAGCTCTGCATTTTCACTGCAGTGTAAACTGCTAAATGAATAAGTATGCCAGAGTTTACACAGAATCATAGTCATAATCATGGTTCAAAGGTTACAAAGGGTCCTTGTAAGTGTCAGTGTTTATGTAAGCTGTTAGGGCATTATGTCTTTTCAGCTCAAACAACTAAAAAAAATTTGATCAGTTTTCAAGTTCATGTAAGGTCTTTGTGTGGTTCAGAGATTGTAGGAGCTATGGTGAGTCCTGGCTTCTTCCAATTATTGGTCTCTCTTTTGACTTCAAACATGAAAACGGCAAAACGATCCAATCAAGTGCCTTCTGGCTCTTCTGCCCCTCATACAGCGATCTCTAAAGATCATCCAGAAATCTCTAAAAGTCTTGTGTTATAGACCTCTATGTCAGCTGGCTCTTATATAATCCTTCTGAGGACTTTTCTACAGAGTACTGTTGTGCAGAGCCCTTTTCAAACTCTAAATCCCATTTTGACCCCATGTGTTCTCCATACAAAAAGTACTGGTTAAGACTTGTAGGTCGTCATACGGATTTAAATGATTGAAAAATGCATAACATATCATTCTTCTGGAGTATAAATTGTCCTCTATTTCCTTTATGAAATCAAGCAACGCAGCTATGAAAGGATCATCCCTTATGTTTGATATGATAATAATCCCCAAACTTCTGGTAAGTTTCTGTGACACCAATAAATAAGTAGTTACACCTTTCAAATTAAAATCAGTCATTGATGTCTGTTTGTGGCATCTGAAAATGCATTGTAGAGGTGTTTTCATGTCTCCCAAATGCTCACTTAATCAATCACACTGATATGCATAATGCATTAAGGGTCCCCCGTGGGGAGTAGAATGAACGGTGGTGTGTGTGTGTGTGGGGGGGGGTGTATCGCAAGGTGTCCACCATCACAAACGCTACATTCTGCACAGGAGAGACCAGATGGAACTGCCCGCGAACAACAATGTGTTTCCCTTACAAATCCAACGCAATCATGGCAAATGGTGATCAGTGGAGGGTGCAGGAAACAGCAGCTTCAAGTGGGGGAGAGATGATGGGCTCGCACAACCATTACGTGGTTGAATAAGAAGGAGGATTTAGTTTCTTGTGGAATCACAGACCTCACAGACCTGAGCCTGTCATCTGTCTATAAAGATCCTGTCATTGTGTCATGTTCTCAGTGAGACGGGTGTGTGTGTAAATGTCAGAGAAGAAAAGGCACTTCTTTTTGAAAATGATCACACAGGTGCCTTATGGGAGATGCACTCACTCTTTTCTTCCACTACTGCAATCTTTTTTCACCCACAGTCCCTCTCACAGCCTCTCTCTCTCTCTTTCAGAGTCCCTCTCACAGCCTCTCTCAATTCAGTTCAATTCAAGGTTGCTTTATTAGCATGACTGTAAGTAAGTACAGTGTTGCCAAAGCACAATTAAAACAGCATAACAATTACTGTAGAACATTGACAGCATACAGGAAACAGTAACATAACGAATTGTGTGTATACCCTCACTTTCTCTCTTTTTACACACACACACACACACACACACACACACACACACACATACACACACACACACACACACACACACACACACATATGCATGTGATCACACACATGCACCCACACACACACACACACACACACACACGGGCAGCATACACATTATAATACATTGGATTAATTACAGACATTAGGTCGGGCATTGTGGCAAAGTGTCCGACTCACTGTCCCTCATGTCGTGGCAAGCTGTAACGTATTTTGCGGCCAGCAGAGCAGTCAATCCTTCTCCTAGCAGGTGGGGCAATTTATCACAGTCTTTAAGGGAGCTAAAATTTTTAATTTTATTTGAGAATTGTAAAAAATATCTTTTTCTAATCTGTTCAAACTTTGGACAGTATAGGAGAAAGTGCATCTCTGTTTCAACCTCACCAGTCATACAGTGACCACAGAGCCGCTGTTCTTTAGGAAGCCATGATTTTTTTGTACCGGCCTTTCTCTATGGCAAGGCTGTGGTCACTTAGCCTGTACTTGGTAAGAATCTGTCTCTGCTTTGTATCTCTGACGGTGGAGAGGTACTCTGCCAATTCGTAATCTCGTTTTAGTGACAAGTAACATTCTAATTTGGATTGTGATTTTGTTTGATCATCCCAATGTTCCAGATACTTATTCTTACTTTGATTCATAATTTGTTTTACTTTGATCTGATTTTGAAAAGCAGTGCTGGTCTGAGATCGATGGGTTAGAGTATTAGTTAACTTCAGAACCAACTGGCAAAGGGGACTGGTTTTAGAGCTGACCTCTTGGGTTTTGTATGCTTGAAACTGTATGGTGTTCTCGTCACTAGAATTTAGGTGGATCCAGAATTTTAAAGATCTTTTTTGTATATTTAATGCCAATGGGAATCTGCCTAATTCTGCCCTGCATGCATTTGTTGGTGTTTTCCTTTGGATTCTAAGAATGTTTCTAATAAATTCTGAAATTCTCTCAGAGTGCCTCTCACAGCCTCTCTCTCTCTCTCTCTCTCTCTCTCTCTCTCTCTCTCTCTCAGAGTGCCTCTCCTACCCTCTGCCCCTTTTTGTAACTTTCCTTTCTCTATGGGCAGGTTTTGGTTTTACCCTTTTTCTCTGGTTCTCACTATCTAAGTCTCACTTACTCAATTACACACACACACACACACACACACACACACACACACACACACACACACTCACTCACAAACAGCTGCTCTCATTTTGTCTCTCTCACACTTACACTCACTCATACACACACACACACACACACACACACACACACACACACACACACACACACACACAAATACACACACATACACACAGCATGATTGGGAACAAGATGAGACTCTTTTGCTGGGTGGGACCAGTGCTTGTCCCCTAATAGATGAAGCCTCTTGAGCAGCAGGTTTGGAGTTGGACTTGCATGAAGCCCTTGGCGGGGGAGGGAGGCTGCCTCTCACACTAAGCATGTGCAGTGGTGGCGGCAATGGAACCAGATGCAGGAGAAGGGGGGGGGGGGCTGAGTGGTCTCCCCTGGACACGACTCTCCAGGCCATTAATAATAAAGCACTCTGTTATGGAGCATCGTGTTTTACAAATCAAATGGCTGCATCTGCGCTACTCCGGCCCAAACCGGCAAACATGGAGGACATATGTGATCAGAATGAGAGAAAGGAAATCAGAGAAAGAGAGGAGAGAGCAGGATGAGTGGAGAGAGTCAACAGAGAGAGAGTGAGAGAGAGAGAAGGGGATGAGACTGGAAAAAGAAAGGGAGAGGGAATGTGAGGAAAGTGAGAGGAGAGAGGGAGAGGAGAGAGGAGAGGAAGAGGAAGTGCAACAGTAGAAAGGTACGAGAGGAAACCCAATGTGGGGGAGAGAGATGAGATGAGACCGTTAGAAATAAAACATGAAAAGTATATTTAGCAGGAGGTATTAGTCAATAAATCACCTTTATCCATTTTATATTAGAGATTTTTCCTCTGCTTTCTCCTTGGAGGTCTTTTGGTCCTCAGGGTTTCTGCCTCTCATGCGGCTCACTTCATAAAGCCTCATGTTTCTTTCATTCAGCTGGAAAAGCGATGGACAGAGACACTGCCCACTACCAGAGCTGGCCTTGTAAGAAGTGTGTGTCTGTGAGAGAGAGAGCGAG
>NC_055967.1:17217638-17252638 GCF_018492685.1 Alosa sapidissima
GACACGCAGTAGAGGTCAGCACCCTGTCTCTAAACTTGGCTCTGCTCCCTCCCTCTTAGCTTCTCTAGCCCTCCTTCAATCTCTCTCTCTCTCTCCTTCCTCTCCTCTATCCCCCCCTCTCCATCTCCCTCTCCATCTCTCTCCTCACCACTAACGGACCGCATTAGCATTTCCATCAGCTTTGATCTGGCCCTCTGATGATGGGGCTGGTCATCCAGCCGTCCAGCCTCTTGCTCCATTATTCAGCAGCGTGGCAGTCCTGGATCCGCCTGCCCCCTCCACTTCCTCTCTCCTGCCCAGACGGCTCTTAATCTGCGCCGTGTCTCTCTGACGCTGTGCCGAGCTGCTGAGCAGCTATCAACATACACGGGGAAAAAACGGTCGTCTGGCGCGTCCCGTTGTGCTCCAAGTGTGCCCCTCGGAGATCGCACGGGGCACGGTTCCCGAGCGCGGAGCCGCGTTTTCACGGCCATTGTGTTTGACAGCAAATGTTCTCTGTGGACCTTCTGCCGAGTGTGCTATGTTAGCAAGTCCTCGCTTGGGTGTGTGTGTGTGTGTGTGTGTGTGTGTGTGTGTGTGTGTGTGTGTGTGTGTGTGTGTGTGTCGCGAGGTTGTATAATAGTACTGTGCTGCCAGCACTCCTCCGCACTGCTCTCGTGCCCGCTGTTGTGTCGACACAGGCACAGTGGCATGGCGCCACTTAGGTCTGCTGTGCTGAGGAACAGTGGACTGTAGGGAATGTGCTGTGCCTGACACTAACAGGATGCCTCTGCATGTGTGTCTTTCTGTGTGTGTGTGTGTGTGTGTGTGTGTGTGTGTGTGTGTGTGTGTGTGTGCGTGCGTGTGCATGTGCATGTGTGTCTTTCTGTGTGTGTGTGTGTGTGTGCGTGTGCGTGTGTGTCTTTCTGTTTGAGTGTGCGTGTGCGTGTGTGTGTGTGTGTGTGTCACAGGGAGATGACTGCTCCCAGACCTGCTACCCGGGGCTGTATGGGACCAATTGCTCGTCTGTCTGCTCCTGTCACAACATGGCCACCTGCTCGCCTGTGGACGGATCCTGCATCTGCCGAGAAGGTACGGAGTGGAACCGTTCATCTCCTCTCTCTCTCCCTCTCTCTCTCTCCTTCTCTTCCTCTCTCGCTCTCTCTCTCTCCCTCTCTCTCTCCTTCTCTTCCACTCTCTCACTCTCTCTCTTCTTCGCTTCCTCTTTCTCTCGCTCTCTCCTTTGTTTCCTCTCTATCTCTCTCTTTCTCTCCTTCGCTTCCTCTCTCTCTCCTTCATCCCCTCCTTGCTCTTTCTCACTATATCAGCCTTTGTCTCTTACCTTCTCTCTCTGCTTCCTTCTCTCTGTCTCTCTTTCCTTCCCCCCTTCTCTTTCACTTTGTTACTCTCCCTCACTCATTCTCTCAGCCTCTCTCTCCAACTCTCTATCCCTCCATTTTGGTCTCAAACAAAGGCTCTACTTCAGACATACAGAAATCCCACTGAATCTGAGAGTAAAAGAACTATTTTTCAAATTTAGTTGAACATCTCAGAATCTTAAAAGTCTATTTGGTGTATCTTTAATGCTCTCAATGTCAGAGACAAAAAAAAACAAACATATTTTTAAAGCTCACCACAGTGTACACACTAACCTTAGAATGCACAAAGGGGATAATATCTTTCACTCTGCTGTTCAAACTTCTCAAACAAAACAGAATATCCATCTGTCTGCCTGTCTTCATCCCACTGCCTCGCTGACACAAATCAAATCTTTGGAAGAAAAGAAGTAGTGATGGAGGTAGAGAGATAGAGGGATAAAGGGATGGAGGGAGAAATGCTGTCTGTCTTTCTGTCTGTCTATCTTCATCCCACTGGTCTCTCTGACCCACAAGTCCAAATGGATTTAATCCAACCTCATGCCTCTCACAACAGACCTGACTAATCCAACCCAGAGGTCTGCTCCTCAAGCCTCTCACAACAGACCTGACTAATCCAACCCAGAGGTCTGCTCCTCAAGCCTCTCACAACAGACCTGACTAATCCAACCCAGAGGTCTGCTCCTCAACCCTCTCAGAACATACCTGACTAATGTCACAGACGACTCCTTAAAGACTCCTTAACCTTTCTAGACATTATTCATCAAAGAGTTACCATCTGTATGGTTATGTAACCTTCCCAATCATCTATCATCACTCCCTCAACACACTCCTCTCAGTGTGTAAACTCTGATTGATCAACATCAGGGATAATTATGCATCAGAGGCATCATTGAACCTGGGACAGGTCTAGATGGGTGGGACTTTCTTTCTCTCATTCTCCTCTCTCTTTCTCTCTCTCCCTCTACCTCTCTTTCTCTTCCTTCTCTTCTCTCTCTTTTTCCTCTCTTGCTCTTTCCACTCCCACCTCAGATGATAAAGTGTGTGTGTGTGTGTGTGTGTGTTTGTGTGTGTGTGTGTGAGAGAGAGAGAGAGAGAGAGAGAAGTAGAGGGAGGAGAGGCCCAGGTAAAGATGTGGGAAAATTAAAGATGTACATCTGTACTGGCTAATCTAATGACTACCTAAGCAGAGAGGCTACCCTAATCAGAGAGGCTACCACTCCTTTCCTGTCCTCTCCTCTCCACTCTCCTCCGCTCCTCTCCACTCCGCTCCTCTCCACTCCCCTCCCCTCCTCTCCTCTCCTCTCCTCTCCTCTCCTCTCCTCTCCTCTCCTCTCCTCTCCGCTCCTAAGGGGCAGCCGCGGCCTACTGGTTAGTGCTTCGACTTGTAACAGGAGGGTTGCCGGTTCGAACCCCAACCAGTAAGCACCTAACCTTCACTGCTCCCCGAGCGCCACTGTTGTAGCAGGCAGCTCACTGCGCCGGGATTAGTGTGTGCTTCACCTCACTGTGTGTTCACTGTGTGCTGAGTGTGTTTCACTAATTCACTGATTGGGATAAATGCAGAGACCAAATTTCCCTCACAGGATCAAAAGAGTATATATACTTATACTTATACCTCTCTGCTCCTGTCCTCTCCGCTCCTCTCTGCTCCTCTCTGCTCCTCTCCTCTCTGCTCCTCTCCCCTCCTCTCCTCTCTGCTCCTCTCCTCTCCTCTCCTCTCCTCTCTGCTCCACTCCTCTCCTCTCCTCTCCTTTCCCATCCTGTCCTCTCCTCTCTGCTCCTCTCCTCTCCCACTCCTCTCTGCTCCTCAACTCTCCTCTCTGCTCCACTCCTCTCCCCTCCTCTCCTCTCTGCTCCTCTCCGCTTCTCATGGCACCCAGACCGACTCTCTCATCCCCTCCAGCCCCCTCCCTTCTCCTCATTGAGGGTTGTGTTATTAAAGAGGAGGAGAGGGGAAAAAGATATGTTCCACTGGAAGGTGCCACGTGTTTGAGCTTTGAGGGCTCAACAACACATAATAATCATACACACTCAGCACACACTCAGCACACACAGACACGGCTGCATGTATTATGTGGGCTTGTGGGTAGGTGGTAGCTTGCTCTGTCTCGGGCGTGCCTCCGTCCTGGCACCATGTGAAGGCGGCGCGGGCACCTCACCACGAGCCGGTCATAGGGTGCCAGTGCCACCTGTATCCTCTCCCCAGCGGTGATGGGTTGGCATCCCAGAGCCAGCTGTGCCAGGCGTCAGTCTCAGTGATGAATAATGTAATAAACTCGGTCAACACCACTCCAGTCAGCACAGCTCCACAGAGGGATACACCTGTGGTCCCTGAGTGTCCTCCATCACTCACTCTCTCTCTCTTCCTGTCTCTCCCTCTTCTCTGTTCTACCTCTTCACTCTCTTTTTCTACATTTTATTGCCTCTCTCTCTCTCTCTCTGCTTCTCACTTACATTTCAAACTACCTCTCCTTCCTTTACCCTCTCTCCCTTATCTCCTTCTCTCTCTCTCTCTCTCTCTCTCTTCCCTTCCTCCTTTCATCCTCCCTGAGTCCCCCGCCAGACTCCTGCTCCATGAATATATTCCACTCATTGGCCGTGGCGGTGCTGAGGCGGGGAGGTCACGTGTGATTGGCCGTGGCGGTGATGAGGCGGGCAGCACCCTCACATGTGACCTCCCCAGAGAGATGCTGACCCAGAGGCACCTGCGGCTCTGATACGCTCCTTGTCCTGGCTCAGAGCCGGCACAGTCTCCATACTGCCCGTCCTCCATGCTGATATCTCGTCCTGGCTCTCTGTGTGGGGTGCAGTGCAGGTGGAGGTCATGTGTAGGGGGGGAGGGGAAGGGAGGTTGGGGAGTCTCCTGTTCATATGGAAGGCCTGGGCAGATGCTGAGTCTAGGTGCTTTGTTGTGGCATTCTGTTGGTCAGTAACAGTATACCAGATTGGACATTTCATATTTCATTATGCTTCACTCTCTTTCTCTCTCTCTCTCTTTCTCTCTCTCTGTCTGTCCCACTTCCTCTGTGATTCTGTCACTTCAAGTTAATTTAACTCAACCTGCTTTCAATTCATTCTGACCCATTCTGGCAACCTCCCCTCCCCTCTCCCTCTCCCCCTCCCCCCCCCGCCCCCCTCTCTCCCCACCCCCTCCCCCTCTCTCCCTCTCCCTCCCTCTCCCCATCTCTCCTTCCCCCTAACTCTGCCCTTCCCTGTCCCTCAGGTTGGCAGGGTGTGGACTGCTCAATGCCATGCTCCAGTGGCACCTGGGGCCTGGGCTGTGTCCAGTCGTGTCACTGTGCCAACGGGGCGGCCTGCGACCCGCTGGACGGTGTCTGTACCTGCTCCCCCGGCTGGAGAGGACAACGCTGCGATGAGCCCTGTCCGGTGAGCAGAGCAGGCGCACACACACACACACACACACACACACACACACATGCGTGCACTCACACACACACACACACTCACATGCGCACACACACACACACACACACACACACACACACACACACACACATGCGTGCACTCACACACACACACACACACACACACACACGCGTGCACTCACACACACACACACACACACACACATGCGCACACACACACACACACACACACACACACACACACACATGCGTGCACTCACACACACACACACACTCACATGCGCGCACACACACACACACACATGCGTGCACTCACACACACACACACACTCACATGCGCACACACACACACACACACGCACATACACACACACACACATGCATACATGCACACATGCACACGCACACACACACGCATGCATGCGTGCACTCACACACACACACACACACACACACACACACACGAAAACGAAAATTAGAACAGATGAAACCGTACTAGCGTAGCAGTGAATATACTCTAGTGGTAAAGTAGTATTATACTACTAGTAGTATATTACTAGTATACTCATGTCACCATTGCAACGCACTGCTTAGACGTTTCTAGCATAGATGCTGTCTGTTTGCTAATATTGCAACTCCTAATGGAAACAGAAGGCTGAGGCTATGCAGCGGAGCTTAAGCCAGTGGAAAAGCCTTGAGCTGGCCCTGATCTCAAATGGAAAAAGGCCAGCACAGTCTGTCTCTATCTCTCCCCTCCAATTTATGTTATGGTCTATTCTTCTGTGCTTTCTGCGTTACTGCGTTACACCCAAGTCTATACCAAAAAGACACAACAGACTGACATTGTGAAATGGCTATAAGGTAGAATAGCTGAACTCCAGCCCAAACTGTGTGTCTTAATTCAGCCTCAGTTTGTCTTTCCCCCTCAGTCTAGCCCAGTGGTAGACAGACGGACGGACGGGCAGTCCCGTGTGGTGTGGTGCAGGAACGTGCAGACCAGATGTGTCCATCTCTAACCGTGTTGTGCATCTCCTTTCCTCTCAGGTGGGGACCTACGGCCTGGAGTGTCGCGAGCGCTGCGACTGTAACCATGCCGACGGCTGTGACGCGGTGAGCGGCCACTGCCGCTGTCTGGCGGGCTGGACAGGTGAGCTGTTGACACGGTGACAGTGACACTAATGACATGGCTAACAACGTGCCATGTAGAGCAGCACTGACACTGACCGATGAGAAGAGGGGGGGTGGACAGAGGTGGCCCATGACAGCTCCCACACTCACACACTGTCACTGACACACACACGCTCAGTCACCCCAACTCTGATGACACACACCACTGCCCTGCAGCCATGACACTCTTTATTTATTTACTCACATCAGTTGTTTGTTTGTTTATTTTATTATTGTTTTTATTTGGGAAGCAATTGTTAGGGATGACATGTCACATGAGGAGATATTTTGACTTCGATGTTTCAGAGCTACAAACAATAAGCCAGTCATGACTAAAGGACTGAGCAGGACTGATCGTTATCCGTTGTGAGGTCATTATCAGACTTTTTGAGATGATTAGAGAGCCATCTGATTTATTGGTTATCCATTTATCCATGTATCCATTATTCACTGATTTATTTGTTTATGTTTTTCAATGTTCACAATGTCCATAGACAAAAACTGTGGCAGTACTGGTAGTGCTTGAGAGTGTCGAGGTGCAAGCAAGCAGACATTATAGCACATTTCCTTACTTGGAGGAAGTGCCCTGGTCATCTAAGGAAGCACAAAGACAGCAGCAGAGCAGAGCGGCCAGCCAGTGACCCTGTCGGTCAGTCGGTCAATAAATCAGTACTGAAATTCATCATGAAATGTGTAGCTAGCTAGCCAGTGAGCCGTCTCAGAAGCAGCTGACATGTATCAACCCTTTTTTCTCCTGCTTTCTTCCCTTCTCACTTCACTTGTTTAGACATCATATTCTGTTCTTCCTCTCCTCCTCCCCATCTCCTCCCTCCTTTAGTGGGCTCATTCTCACTTCTCCTCCCTTCTGGTGCTGTCACAATCGTTTAGCGTTCGGCTCTAAATGCACTGTAATTAAATTTACCATTTCCACATGAAACCATGGCGATGAGGTGTTTGGATATGAGGAGCTAATTAGATTTTTTTTCTATAAACACGTTGAATAATGGCTCGTAATCTTCTTTTAATTGCGTCCTTCTTTCAGAGGCATGACAGCCAGGACGAGGTGTTTATAAAGAGTCTTATTGCTCGTAAGCTCCGAGCCTAAGTGGGATTGTTTTGGAATAGTTAAGCTCGCTGGTTTGACTAAAGTACTTTTTTACAGTCATTGCTGAAGTATCTATTTAAGTGATCCAAGTCTCCACGGCTTTGCAGCCCAAAACGAATATATCATTATGATCCAGCTTTCCTTTCTTTCTATCTGCAGAGTGTATCTCTCACTCTCACACGCAAACAGGCACACCAACACACACACACACACACACACACACACACACACACACACACACACACACAGTCACACACACACACACACACACACACACACACACACACACACACCAACACACACACAGTCACACACAGTCACACACACACACACACACACACACAGGCACACCAACACACACACACACACACACACACACACACACATTTTCACAAACATACCTACTATTTTACCTTTACTCTGCACTTTGAAAAAGCAGCTTCTAGCAATGACCATGCTTCTTGTTTTCTCTTTCTCTCCCTCAGTTAAGCCCTTTTTCTCACGTCTCTTTCTCTCTCTCAGTTAAGCCTTTTTTCTCATGTCTCTTTCTCTCTCTCTCTCTCCTTTTTCTCATGTCTCTTTCTCTCCCTCAGTTAAGCCCTTTTTCTCACGTCTCTTTCTCTCAGTTAAGCCCTTTTTCTCATGTCTGATTTTACTGCTCACATGTGGCGGCGTTCGGTCTCCTCTTTCCGTTTCTCACACACATGCTCTCACACACGAGAGGTGGCTGTGACGGGCACTATGGGCACTTAGCCCCCGGAGTCCCACACACACACACTCACCATGGACTGGGGCAGAAGTGGTGATGGCGATGTGGATGGGGATGGTGGCAGGAAAGAGAGCTTGTGAGTGTCACAGCTAAGACTTGGAACCTGTTCATGGAACCAAAACAAAAAAACAGAAACTATTGATAGATTGCTAGGAACAAAAACGAAACTAGAAACTTTTTTTTTTATGTTTTGGAACATAAACGTGTACTTGAAATAATGGTAACCGGTTAATAACATTATTTTTTTCATTCTATTATTATTACAACAATTAAATAGAGTTTGATTGCAGAGTCTGGATGGTGGACTGGCTGCAGGTAGTGAACTGTCTCTATAACGTTAACCTGAAAGTGAACTTAATTCAAATTTAAATTTAATTTGAGTCTATCATGTAAACTAGAACTAATGTTGAATATCGCAAGCTAACTCCATTCTACTGTGACCTGTATATCTATTAGCAAGCGTTAACTGTGGCAATAAAATGTAGTGGGTGTGTGTGTGTGTAGTATGTTGTGTGTGTGTGTGTGTGTGTGTGTGTGTGTGTGTGTGTAGTATGTAGTGTGTGTGTGTGTGTGTAGTATGTAGTGTGTGTGTGTGTGTGTGTCTGTAGTATGTAGTATGTAGTGTGTGTGTGTGTGTGTGTGTGTGTGTGTGTGTTTGTGTATTTAGTGGGTGGGGTGGAGTGCGGGAGCAGACTGTAACCAGCACCCCTCTGCTCTGTTCAGGAAAATATCCGCCTGGAGGTGAGAGGAGGAGGTGGGGTGGGGGGTTGAGCTGCTCCGCTCCATTCCACTCCATCAGAGGCCCTTGGGCGAGGGGCAGCGTTTATTTCGGGAGGCAAGCTTCATTATCCGGGTGGGGGAGCGGGAAACGGAACGCCGGGCGAGCTTACGCTCCGAAACGGGCTCAGGGTCCAGTCCATCTGCCTCTCCTAATAGAGACACCAGGGGGCTGCCTCGCAGGCCTGACAGAGCCCACCTCACAGAGAGAGCAAAAAGAGAGAGGGAGACACACACACACTCTCTCTCTCTCTCTCTCTCTCTCTCTCTCTTGCTTTCTCTGTCTCTTATGTTCACTCACACATACACACACATACACTCACACATACACACACATACACATATACATACATACATACACACATACACACTCTCTCTTACTCGCTCTTACTTTAACTCACTTACACACACATACGCTCTCTCCCTCTATCTCTCACTTGCACTCACACATACACATACTGTACACACACACATGGACACACACACACATACACACACACACATTGACCCACACATGGACACACACACACCCACACACACACACACACACACACATATGGAGAGACACACACTGTTTCAGTGAGGGGAGAGAGACAGAAAGTGAAAAATAGAGAAAGGATACAGAAGGTAAGAGAGGGAGAGAGAGGATGAGAGAGAAGGAGGGAGGGAAAGAGAGTACATCTAAGAAATGGACATCTGAAAGTTCTGTATGTTTGAAAGGATGTGTGGGTTGGGTTGTCAAGAGAGAATAACCAGAACTAATTTCATCAGCTCAGTTTAGTGAAAAGCACCTAGTAGACCTCCAATGCCATGGACTAACGCCATGCGATGTGAGCGAGCGTTACTGACCAAAACAGTTTGAGCAGGTGGACTGCCCTAATGTGGGACATTTTTTGCTTTTCGGACTTCTGTAGTAGGCTATATTAGGCCAGTGGTTTTCAAAGTGGGAGCCGCGAGGGGGTGCCAGGGGGGCCTCAGCAAGTTGGAAGGAAAAATAAAAGGAACAAATAAACACATTTGAAAATGTAAAATATACCTATTACTATGAGGGTTGTTATACAATGCCATTATAATAATGTGTCACATATCTGAACATTATATTTTTCCATGACTGGGAATAATAGTAGAGTGATAGCTCTCATATAGCAGAAAGCCCCAAATACAATTTTTACACACTGAGGGCCAGATGTACGTACATTTGCGAACGTAGCGTTATCAGCGTCATGGACAAACCGCAGATTGCGAACGCTGTCAGACCCAAGTTTCCGTCGTATTTATCAAACTAGTGTAAACTGCGCCTTTCTCTGCCTTTCTCCGCCCATAAACGCAATTTACGAACGTCCACAACTGAATTGCAGAGCCTATACAAGCGCAGTTGAATGAAGTTAACTGATGACAACATTAAAAAGAATCAAACGTTTAGCGATCATGAAATTATACCATACATGATAAGATGTCAACAAGCAGGGAGATAATGAAGATCAGTAGTTTTACTCAAAGAACTTGTGCATGTAGGCTATGGAAAATTGGTCAAATCTAGCAAGTAGGAAAGTTTAAGTGAATGACGTGAAAGTGAAAGTAAGACATTCAAAAGGCCAACGAAAGTTAAGGTTGCTTTTGATAATACAAATACTTACAAAACTGGTGCTCTAAATAGCGATTCTGTTGTCTTTGAAAGGTTCTCTTATTGACGCATCAAACTGCAATTTGGATTAACACCTGCTTTTACAAGGCGGAATTATTTAGGCGCAGAATAGACGTGCGCTTTCAGGAGCAGTCTTTGTACATACTGCGGAATACATAATTAAGCGCTCTTTACGCTTCCCCTCCCATCTTTTTACACTAAACTCCCACTTTCCCCTGGATCCTCCCATGAATGCATATGCATGACACGAAAAATGCAATTAGCCATGTTCAGCTCCCGCGACAGGCAGTTTGCGCTTTTACATCATTGTGGCCTGTTCATACCTCGCAATGATTTTAAACGCACATTGCGAAACAAATACGTCTGAAGTGGGTGCAAAAGCGTTAGTACATCTGGCCCTGTATGCTCTATCGCAAAGTGCTTGTGGCTAAAATAATTATTAGGATTAGCTTAATGTATTTTTACATTTGCTGTAGTATTGTCGATTTATTGTTTAATAAAACATCGAGGCGGTCCTTTGCCAGAACCTAGTGGTATTTGGAGGGCCTTGTCGTGGAAAAGTTTGGGAACCCCTGTATTAGGCTACAATGTGCGGGCAATACATTAAATTCACATCCAATTTTGATCACAAGACCCTACAGCTTTGGCTTTCCCATAGATTCACTGACATCCACACCCACTGGAGCTTAGATGTACCACATTAGGCAGTGTCCCACATTAGGACAATTTAGTATACTTTGTTTTCAATTGGAATGTCTGTGGAATGAATGGAACTGGACATTCTGTGTAGCGTGACGTGGCACAACGTTTTGAATAGAACTTTTGTCGGACACTCCGTTCTATTTCTTCTGCTGCTCGCATTGTTCTGCTAAATATGTCGCAGTAGAATGGCATATTTCAGTGGATTCAGTGTGGTCAAAGAGCATTCAGTACTGCACTACTGTCAGACTATTGTATGCTATTAGGACAAGCTATCAGATAAAGACAGGGAGATTAAAGAAAATGGCCTCTTTAGCTAGAAGGAGGTATTTCATAAGAATGTTACTTCATCCTGTTCTTTTTATAGTGATATAATTAAGCAATAGTGGGAGCGGGGATGTGAAAGGATATGGCCACTACTGGATATGGCCACTGCTCGCCACAACTGGTGGCATAGGTAGCCTACGAGGCCGAAGGCAATTACAGCAATGGTGATATTGCTTTTACAACAGTTCCATTACCAACTAATTTAGTTTTAAAATGCAAAATTGTGTTTTCTATCGTTTATTTATTTATTTTTAAAATTTAATTATTGTTTTGTTTGTTTATCCTCCGCCCACACTAATAGTTCTAATCAAAGATTCTAGACTCAGTGTTAATTTAGCCTTTTCATTTACCGTTGCCAAGCAACGTGACACCACTCGACAGACGTACATTGCTTGAAAAAATATCCAACATGGCGGAGCTAACTCTAAAACGGCAGTAGTTCTGTATGAAGTGCAGGATTTGTGCCGTTATATTTAAAACACGAAGCGAGTAATGATCACTTTTAAATCTAAAAGCACAGGTTTTGCGACCTTTAGCCATAGCAACCACCATAGCAACTACGTTATTTTGCATAGCAACCACCATATGTACCCTAGCAACACCCTAGCAACCATCCTAATTACCCTAGCAACACCATAGCAACCATGCTAATGAACCTAGCAACCACCAATTTAAAGTGACCCTAACACCATAGCAACCAGCATGATTACCCTAGCAACCAGCATAGCAACCGTGTTATTTATGGTTTTGGCTCTTTGGATGTTGCCTTAATGCAGATAACTTTTGATCCATGTGCCCGATTTTCAAAGATGAGGTACTGTTGCAATCCTTTTGGCAAACTGCGCCTGATCAAACCCACTCTTGCAGTTTCTCAGAAACGCAATTCTATAATATAGTTCTATATATACAGTCTATGAAGGTGACGTTATGAAATCGTTGCTGCTCTCTCACTATGAACGAATAGAACGTTTGTGTTAGTAATTAAATGCAATACACAAAGTGATTACTAGCAGTAAAAAGTCTTGAGTGGGGATGTGCTGGGACATCGCCACTTAAGATGCCTCTTGTCCAATCAAAAAAGAATAAATAGCTCGACCAGCAGTGTTGGGGAGTAACGGAATACATGTACCGGCGTTACGTATTCAGAATACAAATTATGAGTAACTGTATTCCGATACAGTTACAAGTTAAATAGTTGGTATTTAGAATACAGTTACATTGTTGAAATCAATGGATTACATGACGATACTTCTCTGTTTCATAAGTTTGTTCACTCTCTAAATAAATTAAGGCAACTCCATTTCCCAGAAGCTCCTGAAAGCAATCTATGATGAAATTGTTTACATGTTTAAATCCAAGCCCCGCCGTCTTGCACTAGCCTCAAAACGCAGCCATTGCGCATTATGGACGCGTCATCGGAGACCCTGAAATGACTGTTTGCACAGCAAATTAGGAGTAAAGTAAGTGGAGGTAACTCCTGTTCCTCACTGATCGTGGTTCCTGATGTCTGTTCAAAGGATATTTTCCCAAGTATTAGCTCAGCCTACTTCGGCCAATCGGTTACACAGTTTGCTAGGCAAGCAAAGCCTAGTTCACGTGTTGATTTAGACCTACAATAAAACCAATCTCTAAAATAGGCACTGCATTCTAAGTTTTTTATTCTATCTTAAAATAGCTTTATGGATTATTGGATGGATTATTATATGGAATATTATATGGGTTATATTTTTTCTAAATTGATCTACATTTACGTTTTAAAATGAATTATATGGTGCAGCCTCTGAAGAATTATTCTTGCGAGTAGGCCTAGCATATTTTAACGTGCGGTTTTTGATTGTCATTACGCGATCACGTTCATTTTGAGAGCACTGATATACAGTAGCCCATAGTGTTTACATTTACAGGTCATTTGTGTTCCACCTGTCATATGCGCCCCTCACTTGTACTGGGTTGATGCCACTGAAAAATCTCACAGGCACACCTTAATTATAATTTCTGGCTACGCCCTTAAAGTAGCCTATTTATTTTGTTTGTTTTAATTAGCCTAGTCGCCTGCTGTAGTTTTAGTGGTCACCTTGCTATTTTAAAGTTGTATCAGGTAGCTTAGTTGATTTTACATTCTCCTATGTGGGCCTAACACTTCAGCCCTTTGGAACAGAAAAACACACCAGAATAGGCCTGTTTAGTAGGCCTAAGCAGGATTTGATGGCCGCATTCCTACACTTATAAAATACAATTCAATGCGAAAGTAATCTAAGGATTCAGAATATGTTACTCAGATTGAGTAACGTAACGGAATAAGTTACAGATTACATTTTTGGGCATGTATTCTGTATTCTGTAACGGAATACATTTTGAAAGTAACCCTCCCAACACTGTCGACCAGACCTAACTGTTGTATAACACAATGTATATAATTTATATTAGCCTATATTACTTTATTTCATTATATGTTTGTCATGAGAATGTATTAATAACTGCATCTCTAGTACTGTGAGAAAAAAAGAAAGATGCTCTTTGATGAAGGCCAATTACAGGGTGCAAGAATAGAGAGACACACATCCCTTCACATCCACTGATTAAAAATTAGATTTGCACAGATTTGGGGTACTGCTAAAGTAGTCCATCAGCCAAGTCATGTTTGGTGTCCAAACATTTTCTCTTTTTTTTTTTTTTATGAGGCTTATACATCTAATTGCAATTGGAAGCAGTGGGCAAGTTTGGCATTATTTTAAATGATTAAATGCATGCAGTATAATGCATGCTGAGAGATCCCCAGGCACCTCCTTCAAACCATGTCAGCCTTTATGTAATATAGGATCTCTCTCAGCTGCCTCAGTGGCCAGCTATGGATCAGCACACTGGAACACAAGCATTCTCTTGTGGCCATCGTGTTTATGCATTTGTATAGTATCATTCGGTTGTTAAGTCCGACCTCATGGGCCCAAGCGACATCATTTTTTCGTCCAAAAACGTTTACTAGCGCAGCCAGCTGGTTTTCACAACCTGTGAACATTGTTACCATCTCCTCCGTTTTAGTGAGGGCAAAATAAAATCTCTTAACTCTTATTACTCCTTATTAGTGTGCCTGTGCCACTAGATCATATACATGTATTCAAGGGTAACGTCCAGGCCTCCACGACAAAAAGGATTTTATTAGGATGAGGCAACAAGTGAGTAGTAGAATGGCAATTTTCTTATAGGCTACTCTGAATAGCGGAAAAAATAGTTTATTTTACTGTCCATGGAAAATAATGAACGGCTCTGGGACCAATTGGACCCGGAAAAAGAATTATCGGCACATTATTGCATTACAACTTAAAAACCGGATTACCGGACTTGTGTTTGTTCTATTGAAGTTTCTTTATTATTTGCATTGTCTCGATTTAGTCCCTGTACTTTAAGAACATGTTTTGAAGTAATTGCCATGGTGACAGAGGAGTAAAGTTCACTAAAAACAGTGAAAACAATGAGGAAGAATCCAACCTTGAAGAGAAACATTTCTCATAAAGAAATACATATCTTTAACAAACACCATTAATAACACATCTAGGAACAAAATGTAATGGAAGCTTTTTTTTTTCATTTACATTCAACTTCAAAGTTAAGAAAGTTAATTAGAGTGTCTGTAAACTTTCAACAGTATTTTCCTGTTTTACTTTAGGTATAAAAATAAAGTGAGGTCAAATACCCTAGTCATTTTTCAACATGGAAAAGACAAGATCATATGCTCAATTCAAATAAAAGGGAAGTGCGTTGACTTTTGTAAGTTAGGGAATGACTATAAAAAGTAGGGACTTGATTGAAAATGCCCATATGGACAATTGAAACAGTAATTAAAACGTTCCAATATTGATCTTACCCTCAAGCAAAGTGCCAGAGTGAGGAGGATGGTAAGATATGCAAGAAAGAGGTGGTTTGTACTGCATTCATTTTGTATATTTAATCAGCAGATGCCTTTACATAACAAGCCACTTGCAGGTCAGGCATGTTATACTTTCACATGTGTGCGTTGTATCGTCAGGATTCCTTCTCCAAAGCGTTTGTGTAAGTAAAGCCTTGATGTAGGTAAAAGTACTCTCGGCTTGATAAGCTATACACAAACATCAGACTGTCCATGTCCAGGAATGTTTGTGGCTCTGACCTGGTCCTGTCAAAATCTGGACCTGATGGGTCTTCTGGCCCTGCCCTGTTCAGGTCAGTCCTGGTCCCAAAGTGCTCTTGTGTGTTGCAAGTGACAGTATTTATAAGAGATGACGAGTCCATGGAGTAGAGCAGAGCTAACTCTCTGAACTCAATTTAAACTCTGATTCCTCAGTGAGCTTCTGCCACCCAGCTGCTGTCCTGTCAGAGAGTCCCCCTGAAGAAAGCCATGCTCTCCCATCCTATTTATTTCTGCCCTATTAGAGTCATACACAGAGAGAGAGAGAGAGAGAGATACACACACACATACACACAGAGAGGGGAAAGAGAGAGAGAGAGAGAGATACACACACACACACACACACACACACACAGAGAGAAAGACAGAGAGAGAGAGAGATATACACACACACACACACACAGACCTCCAAAGAACATTGTTCACTCAAGAGTTTTGACATGGAGGAAAATCACACAAAGAACTGACACCCATGCTGGTGGAAATGTAAAGAGCCGTTGTAAAGAGAATTCTGCATAACACAGCTGAACTACTTTAAGCTTTCTGTGAGACCCATTTCTGTGCAATGAATGTTTTGAAGCTCTCCACAAGGCGAGGCAATTAGGTCATACTGTAGTCTTGGCTCTCGCAGTCAGGTTTTATTATTTCATTGTATTTATAATGACACGTCAGAAGTCTTTTTCATTTTAGACATGAAAGCATTTCCCATACATCTACTCTCACTGTGTGTGTGGGACTGGTGTGCCTTTCTTCCACGGTTTGTCTTTCTGTACTGGTATTTTTGCGTGTGTGTGTGTGTGTGTGACCAAAAGCATCAGTTCAATGCAATGGTTCCATATGTCTACTAGAGGAAATGTCCATTACCTTTAATCTTTGGACTAAGACCAAAAGAAGCTGATCTGTGTGCATCTGAAAGCGCATTGTCTACAGCTTACGCTTTGAGGTCATTTTAGTGATCAGCCATTTCTCAGCTTAAAAGTATTTGTATTCTTGTAACATTGTTAAATAGTGCCAATTATGTTCTTTATGTTACTGTTTCCATGGTTTTACCTGTCTCACTAACAAACCAAATTATCAAATTATCTGTTTGCACACATATGATCTCTTTATCAAAATAAAAGTAGACTCTTACTAACTAAACCGTATTTCTATGAATCTCATAAATAATCATCACAGTGATTATTAAAAGCCTCTGGCTTGCCATATTTAATCGCATATATATATATATATATATATATATATATATATATATATATGCATGTATACACTATGTGTGTGTGTGTGTGTGTGTGTGTGTGTGTGTGTGTGTTCTTTTTTGTTTTGATGAGTTGTATGGAATGTATGTATGTATGTCATGTATTATTGTGTGCATGTGTGAGCATCTGTGGACATGCGTGTGTGTGTGTGTGTGTGTGTGTGTGTGTGTGTGTGTGTGTGTGTGTGTGTGTGTGTTAGAGAGAGAGAGAGAATGAGAGCCCCAGCACTCTGGCTTGGCTCCCTGA
Source organism: Alosa sapidissima (assembly GCF_018492685.1). Taxonomy (NCBI): domain Eukaryota; kingdom Metazoa; phylum Chordata; class Actinopteri; order Clupeiformes; family Clupeidae; genus Alosa; species Alosa sapidissima. The sequence goes on from NC_055967.1 coordinate 17,234,536, forward strand.
AAATTGGCAGTGGGACCCCTGGCCCTCCTCAGTGGAGCCGTCAGTCTGATGGTGTGTGCGTGTGTGTGTGTGAGGGGGTTGAGTTGGGACGGCTTGCTCCTTTCTTCTGCTCCCTCTCTGGGCTACAAAGCCTCCGTGTTTGTCACCATTAGACTCCAAGAGCACTGCACTACTCCCCCTCATCACTGACAATAAAAGCAGGAGACCCCCCCCCCCCCCTCCCCCTCTCTCTTTTCATCATCTTCGTCTCACTCTTTTTCTGCCCATCCCAGCAGTAGCTGAAATGCCTCACGCTTTGCGCTCGCCCTGACTTTGATGTTGGTGGCTGAGCTTGTCTTAATCGCCTGACCCCCCAACCCCCCCCCCCCACCCCCACCCCCACCCCCACCCCCATACCCACCTCATAGTCACACACCTCATCAGCGCAGTCATCTCTCTCTCCCTCTCTCTCTTCCCTACTCTCTCTCCCTCTCTCCCTCTCCTTCTCTCTCCCTCTCCCTCTCTCTCTCTATCTCTCTCCCTCCCTCTCTCTCCGTCTCCGGTACAAAGCAGTGGCAGGTGCGTCCCTGCTTGCTGACTTGAGCATAGGTTTAATTCAAAGGTGCTGCTCTAATGCTGCTCTAATGCTGCTGTAATGGCCGTGCCTGTGTTAAAGGAAATTTCAAATGAGGCTCTGGAGAGAAGACTGGAGCATGAAAGCAACGATACAGTCTCTCTCTCTCTCTCTCTGTATGTGCGTGTGTGTGTGTGTGTGAGTGTGTGAGAGACCAAGTTCATTAGCATGTGAGTGGGTATAAAGGCTGTGAATGTATGTATATCTGCCGAGTGCTAGAACAGACATTTAGTAGACAACTGTTGCACTGTCTTTGCATGTTTCTATTTGTAAACGTCCTGTATTTGTTTGTGTTTACTTGATGCTGGATTTGTTTCTGTATTTCTAGATGAGCATGAGAGAATCCTCTCTGATTAGCGGCGGCAGTTTGTTTCTGTATTTCTATATGAGCGTGAGAGAATCCTCTCTGTTTGGCGGCGGCGGTCGCACCCTCGGTTTCCTCCTGATTGCACCAATCTGTTGCACATGTCATCATACACTGGCCCAGTGTGGTGTGGTACAGATGTGTGTTCCTGCTGTGCACATGTGTGTGTGTGTGTGTGTGTGTGTGTGTGTGTGCATGCACATGTGTGTGTGTGTGTGTGTGTGTGTGTGTGTACACACACCGCGCTGGTAGCCTGAGTCAGTGTACCCATGTGGGGATCAGTTGAACAGGGGCCAGGGACTCTTCCTCTCTTCCACAGCAGGCAATCTGGCAAACTCTCGCTTTCTCTCTCTCTCTCTTTTTCTGTCTCTCTCTTTCTCTGTCTGTTTTGCTGCCTTTTATCTCTTTCTCTCTCTCCCTCTTTCTTTTCTCTCTGTTTTTTTCTTTATCCATCCTCCTCTCTCCTGCTCCTTGTCTTCCTCCATCCTTCCCACTCTTCCTCTCTCTTCCTCTCTCTCGGTGTGTGTGTGTGTGGTGTGTGTGTGTGTGTGTCTATGTTTGTGTGTGTGTGTGTGTGTGTGTGTGTGTGTCTCTCTATGTTTGTGTGTGTGTGCGGTGTGTGTCTCTCTCTCTCTCTGTGTGTGTGTGTGTGTGTGTGTGTGTGTCTCTGTGTGTGTGTGTGTGTGTGTGTGCACTCGTGCCTGTGTTGGCCCCAGCGCAGCTGAAAGAGAATAGGAGAGGAGGCCGCTGTGCTCTTGGGAGCCTCTGGCTCTTAATGAACACACTGTCAACACACTGCTACACTCTTCTACCCTTCTCCTCCTCATCCTCTGCTATTCTCTCTTTCTCCTCCCATTCTCTCTCATCTGCTCCTCTCTCTATTCTCCACTTTTCTCCCTCCTCTTCTCTTTCTTCTCCTTCTCTCTCTTCTCAGCCTCTCTCTTTTCTCTGCCCTTCCTCTCTCTTTTCTCCACTTCAATCTCTCTTTCACTCCTCTTTCCCCTCTGCTCATCTCTGCTCTTCTTTGCTTCTCTCACTCCTCTGCTCCTCTGTCTCTCTTTGGCTTTTTCTCTCTCTCCTCTTCTCTCTCTCTCTCTCTCTCTCTCTCTCTCTCTCTCTCTCTCTCTCCTCTCCTCTCCTCTTCTCTGCCCTGCATGGAGAGGGTCCTTGCCTGATCAAAAATACATATGGCAAACAAAGTGGGCCAGGAACTCGCTCCGACAGCTGCCTGTAAACATGGCACTGCTGGAATCTAAGGGGCGAGGATGTGTGTGTGTGTGTGTGTGTGTGTGTGTGTGTGTGTGTGTGTGTGTGTGTGTGGGCGGGTGCGGCGGTTAGAGAGTTCATGGTTTGCTTTCCCCACTCCCAGTGCAGACGTCACTGCAGAGTCCTGGTGGACAGCTCTGCTCCGTACCGTCCTTCCAGATGCTCTTGTGTTAATGGGCGTGTGTGTGTGTGCATAAAAGCATGTCTGTATTATATGTGTATCCTCTTTTGCCTTTGTGTGTGTGTGTGTAAGGGTTTGATGGAGAGCCTGATAAAGGGAAAATATAATCACACACTCATGTACCCTGGTTTTGCACACTGCTTAGATCTGTAAAACACAGTGATTTTTTTCATGAATCCCCTCTGCACCTCTGTGTTCAAATCTTCACCTTGCATCAGTTTCTTAATCATAGCTGCAGGGCAGTATGTGTGTGTGTGTGTGTATGCATGCGAAAGCCACAGTTGGGCCATGCTTTGACAGAAAGTGTAAGACACTAATGCCGATGCTCACTTTTCATGTTTGCAGCCTCGCCTCGCTCACTGTTTCTGATTCTGTCATCTTCAATGCGTACAGACGTACAGTGCTCTCTCTCTCTCTCACACACACACACACACACACACACACACACACACACACACACACACACACACACACACACACACACACACACACACACACACTGCCACCTGTTACAAACCAGGGCTGCTTATAATTGTGAATTCCTTCTGATTATGCAGGCAGGAGTAATACTGTGTGTGTGTGTGTGTGTGTGTGTGTGTGTGTGGTGTGTGCTCTGCTCCTCAGGGATTCACTGTGACAGTGTATGTCCTCAAGGCTTCTGGGGTCCCAACTGCTCCTACACGTGCTCCTGCCAAAATGGCGGCTCCTGCTCGCCGGAGGACGGGACCTGCGTCTGCGCACCGGGGTACCGCGGGACGTCCTGCAAGAGAAGTGAGGACCCCCCCCCACACACACACACACACACACGCACACACACACACACACACACGCACACTCATACAGCACTCATGTCCATTTCACTTTCTCGTCATCTTAACATTTTCAAAGAGCACTTAACTCCCCGTCCCCGACCCGTAACGGCTTTCCTTCCTCCAGGTCAGCCAAGAACAAGACAGAGAGAGAGAGAGAGAGGGAAAGAGAGAGAGGGAAAGAGAGAGAGGAAAAGAGAGAGAGGAAAGGAGAGAAAGAGGGGGAAAGAGAGAGAAAGAGAAATAAAATCAGACCTCTTCTCTCCCCATCAGTGTGTTGACCTTCAGTAGAAGAGGAGGAGGAGGAGGAGGAGGAGGAGGGTTGTGTCTCTTCCTCCTCCTCTTTTCTCTTTTCTGTCTGTCTAATGCTGTAAGGAGGCCGCGGTGAAGGAGAAGCACTTAGCCGTTGGTCATAAACGTTGGAGAGTGAACCCTTAATCACACGCCTGTCTCTTAATCACTGTGGGCCCCCTCCACACACACACACACACACACTCTTCTATCTTAATCACTGAGAGCCCCCTCTGGCCGGACTCCCTGGGAAGGCTCATCAGCAGGCCCCCCACTCACATTCTCGCACACACACATAGACAGACAGACAGACACACACACACAAACACACACACAGGCACACACATACTCTTTTCTCAACAAGCTCACTGATTTTTGGTAGGAATGGAGCTTTTTCACAGATCCAAAGCTTGATAAGGAAGCCAGGAAAAAAAAAACAATTGAAGGATATGCTTTGGTGTGCATGTGTGAGTGCCTGTTAGACTGCGTGTGTGTGTGTGTGTGTGTGTGTGTGTGTGTGTGTGTTTGTGTGTGTGTGTGTTTGTTTGACAGAAAACAGATAATAGAGGCACAGGGAGCTCACATGCTTAACCTCCCTTACAGTCTCTTCTCCACAATCATCTTAATGACGACTGCTCTCCACCCACAGAGCACCACACTCCACACACACACTTCACACTCCACACACACACTCCACACATACACACACACACAAACACACACACCACATACTCCACACACACACACACACACACCACACTCCACACGGCCTCCCTCCCACTTCACACTAACAGCAATTAAAGCACCTGAGCAGCCACTTCTTTAATGAAGAAAAACGAACCGCTGCCCCAGTCACTGACAGCCGCTGACGGATGAGAGATACAAGCACACACCTCGCTCAACACCACCCACAACAACAACAACAACACGACAACAACAGCTTTAGCTTTAGTTTGGTGGTGAAGACCTTGAGAGCGAGCCATCTATATGAAAGGAGCAAGTTACAGAAATGAATGCAATGTTATAAGTATAATTAGAATATAATTAGAATCATAATATATATCATAGTCATAATATATATTTTAGAAGTATAATTAAAATGTGATTAGAGTGTGTTTAGACAGCTACCATATCATTATCTTCTCTTTATTTTAGCTTGTGTTCTAAATGTTAATGTTGTGAGTACCTTTACTAATTCACTTCCCTCGTTCTCTTTCTCACACCCTCATGATTCTGTCCTGCGATCATGTTTCTCATCCTCATCCTCATCATCTACTATTCCACTGTGCTCTTCTTCTCTACTCTTCTCTACTCTTCTACTCTATTCTTCTACTCTATTCTTCTTCTCTACTCTTCTCTACTCTTCTTCTCTACTCTTCTTCTCTACTCTTCTCTACTCTTCTACTCTTCTCTACTCTTCTTCTCTACTCTTCTCTACTCTTCCTCTCTGCTCTGTGTGCTAATCTCATCCCTCTCTCTCCTGCCATGCTCTTCTGCTCTTTTGCTCTCTCCATGGCCATGCCCATTCTTGTGTCCATCTTCCTCATCCTCTCTTCCTCTTCTCTCCGATGGCTCATGTCTCTGCCACCTCACTCATCTCCTGCGTTTCATGTCCTCCTCACCTGGTCTGTCTCTCTCCCCTCTCTCTGCCCATCTTCATCATCTACTCTTCCTCTACTCTACTCTTCCTCTACTCTTCTTCTCTACTCTTCTCTTCTTCTCTACTCTTCCTCTACTCTACTCTTCCTCAACTCTTCTTCTCTACTCTACTCTTCTTCTCTACTCTTCCTCTACTCTTCTTCTCTACTCTACTCTTCTTCTCTACTCTACTCTTCTACTCTACTCTTCCTTCTTCTTCTCTACTCTACTCTTCTTCTCTACTCTACTCTTCTACTCTACTCTTCCTCTACTCTACTCTTCTACTCTACTCTTCTTCTCTACTCTTCCTCTCCATTCCTCTCTACTCTTCCTCTACTCTACTCTTCTACTCTACTTCTCTACTCTTCTTCTCCATTCATCTCTACTCTTCTTCTCTACTCTTCCTCTCCATTCCTCTCTACTCTTCCTCTACTCTACTCTTCCTCTACTCTACTCTTCTACTCTACTCTTCCTCTCTACTCTTCTACTCTACTCTTCTTCTCTACTCTTCCTCTCCATTCCTCTCTACTCTTTCTCTCTATTCTCTGTCTGTCTCTCTCCTCTCTTTGCCCACGGCCGTTCCCGTGACCATTCTTGTGCCCTGCGTGCCAGTCTGCTCCCCTGGGTTCTATGGTCACCGCTGTAGCCAGTCATGCCCACAGTGTGTGCACAGCACCGGACCGTGCCACCACGTCACGGGGCACTGTGAATGTCTGTCCGGCTTCTTCGGCTCTCTGTGCAACCAAGGCAAGTAGTTATTCCTCCTCCTGCTCCTCCTCTTCCTCACCCTTCTCCTCCTCTCTTCTCACTCTTCTCTAGGTGTTTTCATCCATGCTCATTGGCTTAGGTGAGATATGCACTGCAGGTAAGGTGCAGGCTCTATATGTTCTATGCAGATGTGAGGGTAGCACAGCTGTACATTCCACAAGGGTACTTACAGTACCGTAGGGTCAGTGGGTACCGCTGTTGCCGTGGACCACAGTGGAAATCTTGCCAATATGTGTCAGCAGCCCAGTATTGTAACAAATGGAGTTATCATTGGAGTGTATTGAATTAAGCCCTGCAGTACAAAGGGAACGTTGCTTAAAGGAGCTAATGCTGTGGCAGGAATTATTATTAAAATATAAAATGTGTGACATGAACAAGAAGATGTAGAAGACTAGAGGGGAAGGAAGAGAGTCAGGCTCTGACAGACATGTCAAAGAGAGAGAGGGGGGAGGTGAGAAGAGAGGAGGGGGAGGGAGAGAGAGTGAGAGAAGAGGAGGGGAGGGAGAGGTAAGAAGAGAGGGATCAAAAATGATTAAGAAACAGAAAGGGGTTGATGTGGAAGAAGAGAGGATAAGGAAGAGAGCGATTGTGTGTGTGTGTGTGAGAGAGAGAGAGAGAAAAAGAAAAGAAAAGAAAAAAGAAAAATTATTAACTTGCCCGCACAGAAATTTCTAAGGGCTATATTTTACAAACGTGTCACAACGTTGCTGTCTGTGCGCTCATTCAGCTCAGAGAGCTGTTGTTCAGTTACTAACCTATGGGCCAATCAGAAAATAGGTTTTCTCAACCAATCAGGAAATAGTTTTATTTTGATGTGGGTCCGCAACGTGGAGACTGCTGGTCCGCGGAGTCGTGGAGTGAATTTAGGCCCGGTGCTTTGGCTGATAATTTGCTGCGCAGTTGATCAGGATACCGCGGACCGACAAAAAAAAGAAAACAAACGTTTCTGCTATCGATGTCATTAAACATGGAGCCATATAATAAAGTGGTGGTATGAGCGTTCATTCAATGCAGGCGTCTGCACGAGAGAAGCTGAAACTAATCGATAACGTTGGTATCAAAGCTCCACTTAAACCTGTTGAATGCTATTTAATTGTTTAATGACACTTAATAGAACAATGTTGATTTTTGGAACTTCCATAGAAACAGAGCAGAGACTGTATAATACACTGTTAGGGCAGCCGTGGCCTACTGGTTAGCACTTCGGACCTGTAACCGGAGGGTTGCCGGTTCGAACCCCGACCAGTAGGCACGGCTGAAGTGCCCTTGAGCAAGGCACCTAACCCCTCACTGCTCCCCGAGCGCCGCTGTTGATGCAGGCAGCTCACTGCGCCGGGATTAGTGTGTGCTTCACCTCACTGTGTGTACACTGTGTGCTGTGTGTGTTTCACTAATTCACGGATTGGGATAAATGCAGAGACCAAATTTCCCTAACGGGATCAAAAGAGTATATATACTTATATACTTATACTTTGTATAGCACTGAGTATTGTATAGTCAAATTTGAATATAACGTGGCCAAAAGCTATTGTAGCCTTCTTTCTATCTGTTAAAGATCAACAGATCAGTGATTTACGCCTATCTGCTCGCCAAAAAAGCTGGTATTGTGTTTCCTGAATCCTTACATTCAGGCATTCAAATTAAACTTCATTAAAAAAACATGCATTTTTTTTCTCCTTTTCCTACCAATGTATGATGGTTGCATGAGGGAAACATCCCAAAACAATAGCACCCATATAATTGTTCCTGTTTTGAGAAGTATTTCTTTTCTTGTGGACAAACCTCAAGACATCACTGATCACAAACCGCTAACCGTTTGGTGAAGTGCCACTGGAAATTATCATCGTTAGAATGCTAGCTGTATCCAACCTGAAGCTAACCTAACTACAGACTACCTACCTCAAATCATCCAACAACAAGCACTAAAAGCAAACCAGGAAGTAAGGAGTGGATGAAAGAAACGAACCGTCGAAAGTTTTTGGACATTCAATAATTATAAATCTGTAGTCTGCCTATTTAAATAATAGTTAGCTAATCGCTAACCGCTAGCTACATTGCTAATCGCTAAAAAAGCGCTAACTATTAGCTAAACTTGAGTTCCCGTCACCAGAGAATGTCTAATAAGGGGAGAACCTTCACTCTCGGAACGCTTCCGGTGTGGTAGGCTACTGCATTTAGGGGCGCTCGCGGGCAAGTCCAGAATGAATGGAGGTCTATGAAGCTGTACCCCTCAAAATCCACTTTTCTCGGGATATAATTTTTTTTCAAGTAATTTGAATATTGTATTTGAAAGGGGAGGCAAATACAATACACTTGGTTGAGTATTATATTTTTTTAAAGTCACTTAATTGTTCTAAAAAGCCTTTCAAACATGTCAATGACGTCATTCATTAGCATGATCATAGCATAGCATAGCATCAATGCTAGCGTGTTATGGCGACGACCCAACCTGTAAGAAAACGAAAGGACATGACTCCTGGATTATTTCACTTTTGATTGACAATCCATATCCATTTTGCGAAAAATAAAATAAAATCTGAGGGTTTCAGTTGTTAAATAGGTGAAAACAATAAATGTAGCCATGTAGCTCTATAGGACCCCATGTATTTTGGACCCCATGTATTTTCGCCATCTAGGTGAACTCTGGTGAACTGCAGCCAAATTCGGTTTGTATGGGATTAATAGAGAGTGGGGAGGCTCTCCGTAGACGGGCTCTGCCGTCACTGAACCGTTACTGTTGCCATGGAGATGGTAAACAGTACACTCTATAGAGAGCCGAAGTCACGCCCCTTCCGTTCAGTCACGCCACCATGGGACCTATCTTTAAAAAAAATATGAATGGTAGTCAATGGGGAAAGATAAATTATTTTCTGGTCCCGATCGAGTTGTGCCTTGAATTACCCATATGGTGTTTGTCAATTTTAAAGACAATTTTTCATGTAAAGACATTTGCAGTTTGTTTCGTAACTGTGTTTTGTACAAGCATACCAGCAACAGGTCTTAATTGGGCTTTCCTTGCTGAAAATACCACGAGTCAGAGGATTAAATACATCAGGTAAGTTGTATTCGTCCATAGACTGTACATAAGATACTGTTAAGTGACATAGCAGGCAGCAAGATGTAACCGTTAACTAGCATAACAGCTAATTTTTATCGCTTCATTACGTTGGTGACGTACATCGTTCGAGACGAGAGATGTAGTCCATTGAGCGGATTCGCACAAAACCAACATAACTTTTTAAGTCTATCGAACAACAGTACTTTCTTGACGTGAAAAAATATCTTTTAAATTCACACACATCATATGTGAAATTCGTGGCAGAATTCAAACGGGACCAAAAAATAATTGCTATCTCTCCATTAACTCCCGTTCATATTTTTTTGAAAGATAGGTCCCATGGACCGGAAGTAGAAGGGCGTGACTTCGGCTCTCGAGTAGAATTCCCAGCCCGCTGCACTTCTGATAAAGCTAAGAAAAAGTATAAGGAAAAAACTTTACAAGATAATCCACACAAACTCTATGCAGACTTTGTCAGAATCAATAACAGAAAGACCATCAATAACTTATCTTCCATACCACAACAATACCCTCTTGGAAATCTGCTTTGGAATCCCATTTTAAATATGTATCAAAAGAGGGCATTGGAAGAGGTGGAAGGCTGACCATATGCAAAGATGGAAACCTGAACACTGATGACCCTATACTTACCATCACCTACTACACTAAGGGCACAGTACTCATACAAGGGAGTGAAGAACATCTGCTATCCTTTGAGAAAGCTTTCCCATCCCTAAAAAATGAAGTGGATAAAGTAAACAAAAGTGATGCTGCTGAACTTTTGGACTCTGAAGAGGAAAATGAGCCACAGCCCCCTCTACATATTACTGCTTCTCTATCACTACCAAATAACAGGCAAATAGCAGAAAGCCTAGCTGTGCTAGAAATGGATTACACCGAGTTTAAAGAACTGATGCGGACAAAGATAAGAGACTGTAGCTCTATCTAACAACTAAGAGAGGAAATCCAGCATCTGAAGATTGAGAACATGAAAACCATCACTGAGCTCAGGGAGACCCTCAAACAGGTGCAAGGGGAAAACTACAGCCTCCGTGCACAGATAGCTAAAATGAAAGAGGACAGTACAAGCAGGGAGAGAGCCATTACAAAACAGCTACAACAAGTACAAGAACAGCTTTTAAACATCTCTCAGCCTCAGACTCGGGCCCAGATGAACAGGAAAAAAAGAGCCAGCACATCGCAATCCTGATGGACTCCAACAGGCGATTCCTGGATCCACAAAGGCTTTTCCCGAAGCACAAGGTGACAGTTAGGCCCTGCAGCACCACAGAACATGCCCAGCAGCTCCTGAGGAAGGACGTCCTTGGGACAAATGACCTCCATACTCTTAGAGCTGGTACAGCTGAAGCTCTCCTGAAAGTGGAAGAAAGAGCAGGGAGGGAGTTCCCCACGTCACGCATTGTGATTTCAACGTTGCTGCCACGCCATGACACCACCCCACATGTCATCAACAGTATCAACACTGAAATCAGCAGGAGATGTGCCTCACTGCCCAATGTACAACTGGCACATAACTCCACCATCAGCCTCCGTGACATGTATGACGGAATCCATCTCCATCAACAAGGTGTGAGGTCTTTTGCAAAGACCCTTAAAGATGCTGCCCTAGGCCGTAATCCCTCCTCAACCAGCTTTGTGCCACCTTCCAGGCCCCACCCCCCACCTCCCCATTCCCAAGAAGGCGAAACAGTACCCGGGCCATCATCTCCCGCAGCTCTTACACATGTCATTCCCCCACAGAGCCATCACATTCCGCCACCATGTTCAATCCACAGAGCAGAAAGAAAGTGAATCAAGCTGCATCGCCAAGCTAGAGGCGACATTAGATATTTTAGTATCTAAAAGCTACGCTGCGGCAGTAGCCACACAGTCTCCTAACATCCAACCAATGTTCCCAGATAGGAACGAACTTGGAGAGATAAAAGAAATGCTGCACACTCTCTGCAGTAGGTTACTGGCTTGTGCCCAGTAACCAAAAAAAAAAAGAATTGTCCACCATAAATCATTTCTATGTAATTTACCAATATAAGCTTTATGATTGCTGTTGTTATTTGCATATCTGTTTCACAATGGTCCAACCAGATGATTTAAAATGTGCTCATTTGTTGTTAGCTGCTGGAATATCCAGGGCCTCTACTCTTCAGCCTTTGGACTGAAAAGTGGGGACCCTGAATTCTTAGAGTGTATTACAAATGTTGATATTCTCATCCTGACTGAAACATGGTGTGGTAGAGACACATCCACTGGTTGTCCCTCATGTTTTGGGGAAATATTGATACCCTTCCACAATACAAAAACAGTGAGACGTACCCACGCCTCAGGAGGACTTTTGGTGTGGTTTAGGGAGACTCTTGCTAAACACATTTCTGTTATCACAACAGGAAAAACCCACTGCTGGGTAAAAATTGATAATGAGATTGGCATATCAAAACAAAGCATATATCTTTGTGCAGTATATATCCCACCAGCAGACTCACCTTATTTTGATGGAGAGCTCATCCACACAATACAAACAGAGGCAAGCAATTTCCAGGCCCAGGGAAATGTGCTGTTGTGTGGAGATTTTAACGCAAGAACAGGATATGAGCTTGATCAGACTGACCCACAGGGCAATAGCCATGTATTTGGTAGAAATACCCTATACACCACACCAAACCTCCGCTAGAGAAATAACCTTGATTATGTTGTAAATAAAAGTGGTAGAGAGTTAGTGCACCTCTGTCAAGCCTTAGGCCTGTATATACTTATACTATATATACTATACTATATATACTGGCAGGACAAAAGGGGAGCAGCAAAGGCAGCAAACTCCTCTCTCTGATCACAATCAAATGAATGTGTTTCTTAAAATGGATGGAAAATCCACAAACACAAACACGGAGCCCAGTAAGCTGTTTAAACTGAATTTAACCTACAGATGGACTCCTAATAGCTCTGAAAAATGTATACAGGCAATAAACTCACCTGAATTGGTTGAAGAGATTACTAATTTCACTAACAAACAGTTCACTAATAATACAAAGGGTATAAATATGGCTGTGAATGAGCTGAATATGATATACCAAAAGTCAGCACAAAAGGCTGAACTAATAAGGAAAACTAAAAACAAAACAAAAAAAACAAAATCATGTCTGGTTTGACTTCAGAGCATCAGAAAACGTTTGAGACAACTGTCAAACCGGAAACATCATCAGCCTGAAAACACAGCCCTTAGAACTGAATATTCTGAAACATTAAACATCTTCAAACGCACAATCAATAAGAAAAAAGTAAATCACACCAACCGAATTTTACACCAAATTGAAGAGTCCATCAATAACAATCAGTTCTTGGAGATGTGTAATAATTTGAGCACAGCCAAACCAGCCGAGTCAGCCTTGCCAAACACTTCAAAACCCTGTACAGTGAAAAACTAAAAAATTTGGAGTCAGTTATCAAGAACAATCAAAACCCTCTTGATTACCCCATCTCAGCAGAAGAATTGGCGCAAAAGCTGAAATCATTAAAACCCAAAAGGCATGTGGTCCTGACAGCATCAGAGCTGAGATGCTAAAATACACCACTCCCACATTACAAAAAGCTGTGCTCAAACTGTTCAACCTTATCCTTAGCTCTGGCTATTTTCCTGACACCTGGAACCAAGGGATTATTACCCCAATCTACAAAAATGGAGACAAATTAGATCCTAACTAGATGTACCGCAGAGCGGTACAAAATATGACCACCGCCCAGTCCAGCACATGTTTTCCACAAAAACAAGTCACGCTGAAAGGCATATATGATTCTAACTGTCTCACTGAATTGCATTATGCACACTCAATTCTCACTGGTATCTGCTAGACAACAAGTACCAAAACATGATTAGTTCATAGATTTCACATGTAATATACATTTTATGCAACCCCACCCCCATATTGCCTGTTCATAATTCTGAGAAATTCTTGAATTGTGTGCATGTGTGCGTGTACATGTTTATGTTTATGTGGGTGTGTGGGTGGGTGTGTGTGCGTGCATGTGCATCTGCTTGTGTGTTTGCCTGTTTATGTGCCTGTGTGTGTGCATGTGCATGCTTGCGTATATATGTCTACTGTGTGAGTATGTGTCATACGTAGGATTACTGTGAATGTATGTGTGTGCGTGTTTATCTGTTTATGCACATGTGTGCATATGGAATGGGTTGACATGGCCCTTTGAGATCAACATACAAAAAAAATGGTCCTTCTAAACCCTACGGTTCTCGAGATATTCACAGAAAACTGTGTCTGCCCTACCCTCCTTTCGGGGGGTCCAGTCCAGTGGGGGGGGGGGCTACAGATCAAAATGAAAAAAGGAGGTTCCATGCTATCCATGTGGGGTTACATGCCCACCAAGTTTCGTGTACCCCGGTCTTACAGTGTCCCGGGAATCCTTGACGGAAATTTGGACATGCGAAAAAGAAAAAAATCTGACTAAACTAGTCAAAAAAATCTGACTAAACTAAACTAAACTGCTTAGCTGCGCGGCGGTCATAATAGTTACAGAGGTATTTGTGTGAACAGTAGTCTGGGGGAGGTATTTAGTTGCATTTTAAATGACAGGATCCAAACCTTCCTTAATGAACACAATACCCTCAGTAAAAGCCAAATTGGATTCTTGAAAAATCATCGGACAACAGATAACATTTACACCCTACACACCCTAATCAATAAACATGTAAAAGACCAAAAAAATGGAAAAATATTTGCTTGCTTTGTAGACTTCAAAAAAGCATTTGACTCAATTTGGCATGATGGATTATACTACAAACTTTTGCAAAGCGGTGTAGGGGGTAAAACATACGATGTAATTAAATCAATGTACTCAAATTCTAAATGCAGTATTAAAATTGGAGAAAAACAGAATTTTTTACACAAAGTAGAGGTGTGAGACAGGGCTGTGGTCTGAGTCCAACTTTGTTCAATATTTACATAAACAAATTAGCGGTGCAGTTGGAACAGTCTACAGCCCCTGGACTCAGACTCCAAGAAACAGAGGTCAAATTCCTGCTCTTTGCCAATGACTTGGTTCTCCTGTCACCCTCAGAACAGAGATTACAGCAGCACCTTGATCTGCTAGAGCAGTACTGTCAGTCCTGGGCCCTGGCAGTAAACCCAACAAAGACCAAAATTATGATTTTTCAAAGAAACCCAGGTGTCAGGAACATAGATACATGTTCACTCTAGGCAGCACCGCCCTAGAACACACAATGCAATATACCCACCTTGGTCTAATCATTACAGCATCAGGAAGTTTCAGCATGGCAGTGAATGCACTAAAAGCAAAAGCCCGCAGGGCACTTTATGCAATTAAAAGAAAATTTCACAAAATAAACATCCCAATTACAATCTGGTGCAAAATATTTGACAGCATAATCCAGCCAATTGCGCTGTATGGACGTGAGGTTTGGGGTCCACTCAGTATGCACGACTACATGAAATGGGACAAGCATCCAACTGAAGCCCTACATGCAGAATTCTGTCGATCTATACAAAAAGTCCAATCAAAAACACCCAATAATGCATGCAGGGCAGAATTAGGCCGTTTTCCATTGGCTTTACCTATTCAGAAAAGAATCTTGACATTTTGGATGCACCTGAACAGCAGTCCCAAGAACTCTCTCCACTTTGAGGCACTAAAAACCCAGAAGCTGAAACCTGAAAAGAGTCCCCTAAGCCAGCTGGTACTGAAGCTAACTAACTCAATAGCAACAACTAATACACATCAAGCTCAGTCCAGTTCTGTTTCCCAAACATCAGAGTCAACAAAATCATGAATCAAAAGAAGAATATTTAGATCATTGGACAAACCAAATTGCCAATCAAAGTAGAATGAATTCCTATCTGATCCTAAAAAGAGAATATGAATTGGCAGAGTATCTCATCTCTGTCAGAGATACGAAACAGAGGCAAGTCCTGACCAAATACAGGCTCAGTGACCACAATCTAGCAATAGAAACAGGCAGGCACAGGAAAACCTGGCTGCCAAAAGAACAAAGAATATGTGGTCACTGTCAGGCAGAGATGGTTGAGACAGAGGAGCACTTCTTTCTTCACTGTGAAAAATACAAAAATGTAAGACAGACATTCTTCCCCAAATTCCAAATAGTTATCCCACACTTTCAAGATTTTGACAATGATGAAAAAATGGCCATACTTCTTGGAAGAGCCCTCTGCTGCCTTAGCAGCACAATTTATCTTGAAATGTGAGGATCTGAGGGACTAAAACATATTTCTGTCTGTGATATACATACACACACACACACACACACACACACACACACACACACACACACACACACGCGCGCGCGCACACACACACAAGTATGCACACACACACACACACACAGACACACTTCACATCACACTATTACAGTATTACTCTTGTTCTTTACCTCTGTTAGATGTTTTATGTTCCCCCCACACTGATGTAGCCACCTCTTCTTATGTATTTTCTGTTTTTTGTCCTATGGTCTTATGTTCTTGTATGTTATGTTGTATGTAACAACAGCTTTGGCAACACTGTTCCCATACAGTCATGCTAATAAAGCAACTTTGAATTTTAATTTTTTGAGAGAGAGAACCCTGAACAGAAATTACTGTATAGCCCCATACTTAAATGACATCAAAGATAGAAAGAAAAGAACAACACTGACAAAATACAGAATCAGTGACCATAGCCTACACATTGAAACTGGCAGACATAGACAAACATGGGTGCCTAGACATATGAGGAACTGTAGCTTCTGCATAAATGATGTAGAAAACGAGGAACATTTCCTTCTTAATTGCATCAGATATGCATAAGGGACATTTTTTTTGGCTGAATTCAAAATGCATATAACAGAGTTTTTCTACAGTATAGCACTATTGCTGAAGCTATTACTGTCCTTTTAATACCATTTACCATTGATCCCTTTATTATTATTATTATTATTATTATTATTATTATTATTATTATATATTTTTTCTTTCCTTTCATTATTTCATTTTATCTCTATACCAATTGATTATTAACATGTTATACTTGTAGCTTTGGCAACAGTGACTTTACTCATTCATGCCAATAAAGCACCATTTGATTTGATTTGAGAGAGAGAGAGAGGGGGAGTGTGTGTATGTGTGTGTGTGTGTGAGAGAGAGAGAGAGAGAGAGGCCCTGAAGCCTAGGTTGGCACAGCAGTGGACCGCGTGGCCATCAGATGCGTGCCAGGTCGGGTCTGCCCTGCTGGCGCTGCGGCGGATAATTGGCATGGTCACTGACACCCTGACAAATAACCTTGGGTGAGAATCTAAATATTGCTGAGGGGACGCTTTCTGCCCGAGACAAACAGTGGATGTGTCAGGTCAATATCGGCATTTCCTTTTCCGATGGCCCAAGAAAGAGAAAGATGAGAGAGAGAGAGAAAGACAGAGAGAGAGAGAGAGAGAAGGCTGAGGAGTGGACGTGGAGATTAAATGGAGCTTGTCAGGGATTGGAGTGCCCGTTGCTTTATTGAAGCATCTGTTTCATTGAATCTAATTATACTGATTTTCCATTAGATGGCCCGTGTTGACTGATTAAAGATTAAAGCGACCAACAAACTCCAGCTTTTGTCTCTGATACTGGGCATAAATAATGAAACATTGGCAAAGTTAATCGAAGTGCTTTCTCACAGAGGCTATTTTAGTAACGTTTTCAGCCAGCAGTGTTGAAAAACTTGTAAAAGATCTGGTGAAATACTCACTAGGTGAGGATAACTCCTCCGAGAATATTACCCTGTTTAGAAACTCTCCCAATGGAGTATTTTAGAGCTTGTATCGATCCCAGGTGTGGCTGTGCTGTGGACTAGTGTCTGTGTGTGGGTGTGTGTGTGCATACGTGCCTGTGTATGTGTGAGTCAGGTGTTGAGGTGGATTTTCAGGTCAATAACGCATGTGTTCACAGCGCACTAATGAACCTGCAGTGGGCTGCTTCCCTCCCCTACGCATTAGCTCCAGCAGCAGCAGCATCCAGCTGAGAGTTAGACCGGCAAATGAAATATAGATACAACTCCTCATCATAATTAACCAGGCTTTTCATGAATTAAGGAAGGGCTGTGGGCCGATATAGAATTCACTTTCAAGGCTTTTGAGAGCAGTCTCATGAATAAATGTTTAATATGTTAAAGAAGGAGAGAGAGAAACTCATGAAGAGAAAGAGTGAGAGAGAGAGAGAGAAACTCATGAAGAGAAAGAGTGAGAGAGAGGTTAAGGATGGAGGGAGAGAGAGAGAAAGCAGAGCCAGTGTTAATTTGTCCAGATAATAATTACTGAAAAGAAGGAATTCCTCAGAGGAGGTGTGTGTGTGTGTGTGTAGGTGTGTCTGTGTGTGTGTATATATATATGTGTGTGTGTGTGAGAAGTGGTGTCTGTGAGGTGGTGGGGGCAGCCTAGTTACCTCTCCTCTGTAGTTCAGCGTTCAGCCTCTCTCTCTCTCTCTCTCTCTCCCTCTTTCTCTCTCTCTCTCTCTCTCTCTCTCTCTCTTGTCTCGGTTGATGCGCTGGCGAGTGTCCTCATCTGTCCCGTGTCCAACTCCACTTCATTTGGCCAGCAGCTAATGAAGCTCCAGTAGCAGCCAGCCAGCCTGAAGACCGCTCCCTCTCGACTCCACTGAGTGGGAGAGCAAAGGAGCGCCGCTCCGCTCGGAAAGCTAATAGCAATCAGCTTTGAGGAAGTTGAAAGAGTTTTCAAGAGAAGCCGAGAGATAGATTGAGAGAGAGGCAGAAGAAAACAGAGGAGTGAATGAAAGAAAGGAAGAGAGAGAGAGAGGGGAGGTGGGGGCTGTTGAGATATAATTATTAAAATAAGCCAGTGTCAAAAGATTTAATTTGAACTTCTGTGAGACACGGACACCTTATCTGATTCCACAGGACCGTACCCATCCCCCGCCGCCCCCTCGCTCTATTGAAGACTGAGGACCGCCCCCCTCCCTGTGTGTGTGTGTGTGAGTGTGTGTGTGTGTGAGGACTGTGTGTTTACCTGTTGGTTTGGGGGAGCTCCCTTCCTTGTGTCCACTCAAGGGGGCGCTTAATAGCCCCCCATTCCACCACCCCCCACACA
>NC_055967.1:17257638-17300138 GCF_018492685.1 Alosa sapidissima
ATCCTGTCCCTCTCCCTCTCTGTTCAGAATGTCCTGCGGGGACCTTTGGCTATGGCTGTCAGCTGCTGTGTGAGTGTATGAACAATGCCACCTGCGACTACGTCACCGGAACCTGCTACTGCAGCCCTGGCTACAAAGGCATCCGGTGTGACCAGGGTAAATAAATATCTCTATCAGTTTCCCTCTCTCTCTCTCTCTCTCTCTCTCTCTCTCTCAATTTGTCTCCCTCTCTCTCTCTTTCTCTCGCTCTCACTCTCTGCCTCTCTCTCTCTCTCTCTCTCTCTCTCTCTCTCTCACTCTCTGCCTCTCTCTCTCTTTCCCTCTTTTCTGCTCTCATTATGTTCATCCTTTTATTATCCTCTCACTCCAGTCTGCAGAGGCTTTCTCTTTTTTCCTCCTAAACTTAAACATTCATGTTCTTTCTTCATCCCTCACTCCCCCTCTCACACTTCTTTCTTTCTTTCTTTCTTTCTTTCTTTCTTTCTTTCTCTGTCTCTCTCTCTCTCACACACACACACACATGCATTCATCAGTATCTTCTTCCTTAATCTTTTCACCACCTAGTCACTACCCTCTTTTATGCTCTCTCTCTATTCCTATACATCTCAGTATCTCTTGCCCCCTCATACAGCGATATAGCTGTCATTAGTACTTGTGTATCAGGAGGAGCTGTCCTTTGTCATTAGTGCCTGTGTTTCAGGAGGAGCTGTGCTTTTATTTACTAGAAATCTCCGGCACCCTCCACAGGCTCTCGTATCTCAAGTGTGAGCTCATGATCTCCCTCCCCTCATTACTGACCACGTTCCTGCCGACAGACAAACAAACCTTGTTCTTGGTGCAGAAACAAAAGGCCTGACACAGTCACACCGTAATCAAACAACATGGAAGATTAAACGGAATCGACTTCCACTCGTGTCCGCTAAAAGCCAGGTTCTCTCCCTCTCCCTCCCTCTCTCTATCTCTCTCTCTCTCTCTCTCTTCATCACTCACTCCCCCTCTCTCCCCCTCTCTGACGAGAACATGAAAGCAGCGCTCGTCAGGTTTGCTTTTCCTTGCCAAACTGCCGTGTGCCCTGGGATCAGAGGAATGCGAAGACTCTGGAGACTAATAAGGGCCATTTCATAATTCAGCAGGGCGATTGCAACGCTCTCCCTGTACTCAGTTATTCTTTAAAGAAACAGATGAATGGAGGGGTGGATAGAAGGATGGACAGATGGATAGGTAGAAAGGTAGATAGGTGGATAGAGAGATTCATGAATGAAAAATAGATGAATGCATAGATGAATTAATGAGTGTCGAGTGTTCTAGCCTGCAAATGGACAGATGATCAATGGCACACACCAAGATGAATGAACATGTCCAGTTCATTCAGATAAAGACATTTCTTCATACCTGTGGATGCTCCATGTGCTCTCTGTGTGTGTGTGTGTGTGTGTGTGTGTGTGTGTGTGGTCAATGTGTGTGTGTGCTGTGTATGGGACCATGTACATGTGTATAGTAAATATACATATGTAAATGTGTTTTGTGTGTGTGTGTGTGTGTGTGTGTGTGTGTGCAGTTCTGGTGATGGAGGAGCTGAATCCATACAGTAAGATCAACCTGGCACTGTGTGTGTGTGTACTTATGTGTGTGTAAACATGTGTGTGTGTGTGTGTACTTCTGTGTGTGTAAACATGTATGTGTGTGTGTGTGTGTGTGTGTGTGTGTACTAATGTGTGTGTGTAAACATGTATGTGTGTGTGTGTACTTCTCTGTGTGTAAACATGTGTGTGTGGGTGTGTGCAGCAGCTCTGGTGATGGAGGAGCTGAACCCCTACACTAAGATCAGTCCAGCCCTGGGCTCGGAGCGCCAGTCGGCGGGCGCAGTGATGGGCATCATCTTCCTGCTGCTGATCATCATGGCCATGCTGAGCGTGTTCGTGTGGTACCGGCAGCGACAGCGGGACAAGGCTCAGGACATGCCCAGTGTCTCATACACGCCGGCCCTGCGCGTGGCCAACACAGACTACTCCCTCTCAGGTGAGACTGGACTCACCTGCAGTGATCACACACCTCACATTACTGTACGCTCTACCTTTACATGACTCTTCGATCACCATGCTCAGCAATGTGTTTGTTTCTCACAAACCGGCCCTGTCACTTCTCTCTGCTCATTGTTGTTTAGTTATATATTATATCACACAGTATTCATTCATGTATTATGAATATCATATCACGTGTCATGTATTGCTACTACATATTATATATTAGCTATACACAATATATAAACACATGATTCATGATTAAGGTAGACTTATCGTAGAGAAGGAACCAACATAGGCTCATCCAAGCCCTGCTGCTGCTTTCCTTCTTAATAATAATAATATCAATAAGCTTTATTTGTATAGCACCTTTTTATACACAGAATGCAGCTCGAAGTGCTTTACATTTGGAGCATTTAACACAATAATAGAGAGAAAAAAAACTTGTAGCTATTGGTGTGCAGCCCAAACAACATATGTGAACTCTACATTCTAACTCCTAGTCCCTGCTTTCTGTCCTCTGTGGCGCCCCCTGTCTGCTGACAAGCCTGAGGACTCACTTTGTTTCACTGCTGTTTGACATTCATTGTGTGAGTTTGAGGCTCCCCCCGAATGGCCGTTATCTGACCCTGTGTGTGTGTGTGTGTGGTGTGGTGTGTGTGTGTAGTGTGTGTGTGTTAAAAAGCAGCCCTGAGGTTGCGCTGCTCAGGTGGGACAGTGCACCACAGTGCAGCTCACGCTCCTAATCTACTTATGCATTGTTGCTCTGCTGCTGATGATGCAAAGCCAACTCCTGGAGCGTGCCTTTGTGTGTGTGTATGTGTGTGTGTGTGTGTGTGTGTGTGTGTCTGTGAGACAGGAGAAGGACAACCTTTCCATAATCCACACATTTCTAACTTTGTAACTCACAGAGCAAAATGATGTCCAGCTCCAGTCAAGGCCAGTTCAGTTCTTCACTTCTGTGGACTCCACCACATGCCTCTCCTCTTAGCGTGTGTAGCAGCAGCGCTAGCCATTCAGCTCCTGCACTCATTATCATTAATATACACTTAAACTGCACTAATATGCACTTCTTACAGCTCCTGCGCTCATTATCATTAATATACACTTAAACTGCGCTAACATGCACTTCTTACAGCCCCTGCACCCATTATCATTAATATACACTTAAACTGCGCTAACATGCACTTCTTACAGTCCCTACACCCATTATCGTTAATGTACACTTAAACTGCATTAACATGCACTTCTTACAGCTCTTGCACTCATTATCATTAATATACACTTAAACTGCACTAACATGCACTTCTTACTGCTGCTGCAGCTCGGTGTCCGACTCTGTTAAATCTCCGACTGCATTAGGCTTATTGTTGTGTGTGTTGTGTACTGAAGTGTGTGTGTGTGTGTGTGTGTGTTCTGTGTCTCCCTGTCTCTCCATCAGACACGTCTCAGAGCAGCAGTAACAGCCAGTGTTTCTCCAACCCCAGCTACCACACTGTGGCCCAGTGCAGTGTCTCTTCGTCCATCTCCAACAACATGGACGGCACACTCACCCTCAAGGTCAGACTGACCTCGGAACCCCTCGCTTCAGCAGTTAGTGACGGAACAGAGTGACACACGATTGATGTTTTTGTTTATGTCTTAGCAGACGCTTTTATCCAAAGCAACTTGCAACACAGAATAACAATAAATCATTACATTAATAAAGGTCCTGCTCATAGAGTTTCAAAATAATTACATATAAAGAATGTATGTACTTGAACATGAATATGTATACTGTACTGTATGTTCATATATGTGTGTATGTATTATGCTATGTTATTGTCTATTGTATGTGTTTATAGTGAATACGGTGTCTTAGTGGGGTTGTTCTCTCCCTCCACAGAAGGCGGACGGGAACAGCACAGAGTGGAGGGCTTACTGTAACCTGAATGACCTTGGTGAGTACCACACCTCCATCTGCACCTGGGACATCTGGGAGACTCGCGTCCACACGCTGGCTTAACTCAAGTCAACACAAGCAGCCGTGCCGTCTGTTTTAATGCAGTGCAGCGTCAGGATCAGCATTCTCTCCAGCTGAACGCGCTTCCTCCACAGAAAACAATGTCAACGTGTTGTTTAGTACGCCGCAGTCACGCGCACTCTGACTCAGGGCATCAAAATTAGATTTCTCATGTGTGTGAGCCTCCCCAGGCAACGCACACACGCGTGCGCATACGCACACGCACACACACACACACACACTTTCACTCACTGTGTGACACACACACATACAGGCATTACCACACACACACACACACACACTAGGAACGCACAAACACAGTCATAGACAAACAGAATGTCAAAAACTTAAGCACATTAACACACAAAACCACACATACATACACGGACAAGAATAAGCAAACACTCACGCATACATACACACGTACATACACACGTACACACACACACACACACACACACACACACACACACACACACACACTCGGAGGCATCTGGCGTGAAACAGACTGAGTTAGCGTTAGCACTGATGCTGAAGTGGTTTTGCATGGACGGAGGGGCCCCAAGGCTGCCGGCTCTGGCTGTGGACTGTGACCTTCCCTGCTGCGCTTTTAATAAGGCCTCTCAGTGGGTCAGCGCCAGGGAAGCTAATCTGAAGACTACATTACCCAGGGTCACCCTGGGCAGGGGAGAGGGGAACTCATTAGCCCACAAACTCCCCCTCCCGAGGCCCAACTCTCCATTAGAGCTGACCTTTGGGGCTGGGCTGAAGGAAGTGTGAGACTGTGCGGTTTGCGGTGCGTTGGAGAGCTACAGTAGGGGGTTTCTGAATCAGCTCGGGGCACCAGCGACACGGCCAACAGCTCCAGCACAGGCAGGAGGATGAGGGAGAGAAACGTGTGGAGGGTCACCAAGAAAAACTATTAGTAGTGCCACCACCACTCATGCATTGGTCTTTCTTGGTTGATTTTTGGAAAGATATGAGGATTGGTATGGACACAGTGAAATATTTTGACTTCTCTGTGCCATTGTGACTATATCTCTTCCTCCTAATCCAAGCACTTTGCTGTCAAATTAGCTTGTGTAATAGCCTGGATAGGGATATATCTTACTATGCAAATGACAAACATAGGCTTTTATCAACGACCCAATGAGCCCAGTCAGGAGAGAGCTGCTGTTCTCCAGCGTCATGGAAACGTTAAACAAAGGGAGCCTTACAACTGTAAATATGTGATAAACGGACTGCTATCACATCGCAAAGGCAACATTTCCCCAGTGCATGCATGGGGGGTGGGGGTGGGGGGGGGGGGGGGGGGGGTAAAAAAATGCAAATACATTCAGTCCTTATCACCAGCGTGGAATTTCAGCTCTGTAGTCGGATCTGTTCACGTCACCTTCAAGGCTTTCAAGTCTCTGTGTGTGTGTGTGTGTGTGTGTGTGTGTGTGTGTGTGAGGTCAGTGCCACTCTGTATCTCCCGCAAGAGAGTTACTCAGGCACTGTGACAGACAAGAGCGCGTACAAACACGAGCCATCTGTTGTGTTATGACTCGCTCCACATTCCTTCTGCTACGATATTTCACCCTCAGTTTGGCCTGCCTGGCAACCTTATTGAGAAATACTGTGAATGGTTCCTGGAAACTACGCGTTGCTTCCTCTAGCCGCCCTGTGGTTGTTGTAGGGTGTGATATGTGTGGTCATATGATCTGGCTAATCAGAGCGAGCGTTGGGCAGAACACTGAGACTGAAAGAAACTGCCCCGGAGGTCCGTGGAAAGCGAGCGTGGATGATGAAAACCTCTGAGGTGTGTACACACACACACACACACACACACACACACACACACACACACACACACACAGAGACAGAGAGAGAGAGAGACAGAGAGAGAGAGAGGGAGAGAGGTCTGAGTGTGAAACAGTGTGAGCTGACACACAGTCTGAGATGCTGCACTTAACCAGTCAACTGAAATCAGACTCCATGTTTGCAGATGTCAATCTGAATGTGTGTGTTGTGGGTATTCTGTACCATGGCTGTCAATCTGAATGTGTGTGTTGGGTATTCTTTACGATGGCTGTTAGCCTGAATGTGTGTGTTGTTGGGCATTGTTTACCATCTGTCAGCCTGTGATTACTCAACTTTAAGCTT
Source organism: Alosa sapidissima (assembly GCF_018492685.1). Lineage (NCBI taxonomy): Eukaryota > Metazoa > Chordata > Actinopteri > Clupeiformes > Clupeidae > Alosa > Alosa sapidissima. The sequence continues at coordinate 17,263,807 of NC_055967.1, forward strand.
GCACAAGTTACCACAAAGACAGCTATTTCAAAAACAACAATTAAAGTATTCAAGTGAGTTGAGTAATATATCAGGTGTCATTTATGAAATGCTGTTGCTCATCAACATCCGTTTCTGTAACCTTCACCTTTCCCTCAACTAAAAGCATGTCCAAGATGTTTCATATTCAGCCCATGTAGGCCTGAAACCATTCCTCATATTCAGCCCATGTAGGCCTGAAGCCAGTCCTCATATTCAGCCCATGTAGGTCTGAAGCCAGTCCTCATATTCAGCCCATGTAGGCCTGAAGCCAGTCCCCCCTCCATGGGCACATTCATGTCATCTCAGACTCCAGTGATCTGAAAACTGGCGAGGTATGCTTACTGGATCACTCATATCCATTTCCATTCACCGTTTTCCCTCTCTTGCCATGCTTCCTACAGGTGTACAGCGAGGGGACACTATGACATTGAGGGACAACAAAAGCACCAGGATTGCTAAAGGTAATTGTCTCCGCAACATCAGAGTTGTGTGTCCAGACCCTCATGTGGTGGGTGGACACTTGTTGCTCCTTCATCTTTCTCCTTGTTGGTACCTCGACCTTGTTTATCTCTCTCCTCTTTCATTATTTCACACATCTATCTCTCTTTGTATCTCTCTTTGTATCGCTCTCTCTCTCACACACAAACACACACACACAAACACACACACACACAAACACACACACAAACACACACACACACACACACACACAAACACACACACACACAAACACACACACACACACACACACACACACACACACACACACACACAAACACACACACACACACACAAACACACACACACACACACACACACACACACACACACACACACACACACACACAAACACACACACACACACACACACACACAAACACACACACACAAACACACACACACACACACACACACACACACACACTGCCCTTGTTTATCTAACTCCATTCTTCTTCGTCCATTCTTTCTTTTATTCCCTTGCTCTATCCACTCTCCTGGACATTCTAAGGCCATAACTAGACAGTGTGACTTGACTGGACCTCTGAGGCAGTCTGCTTACCCTGCGCCTCATTGGCTATGATTTATGGGCAGTCCTCCTCTACCCAGAGGTCATTACTGTGGACGCAAGCACAAGCCCGGTGCATCACACCTCCGCCTGCTTTTTACACATTAAATTGATCTCTCAGGTCCAGGAATCAGACAAACAAAACCCAGACCTCATGGACTAACCACCACCACACAGGGTGTGAATGAGAGAGAAGAGAGAGGGAGAGGGAGAGAGAGAGAGAGAGAGAGAGAGAGAGAGAGAGAGAGAGAGAGAGAGATAAAGATAGAGTGAATGTACTGTATGTGTGTTAGGATAAAGACAAAAAATGTGCAATAAAGAGTGAGAAGTAGAGAAAGTGTTGGAGATAAAGAAAGATTGTGTGAGAGAGATAAAAAAAAGAGAGAGAAGAAAAGGCACACACAGAGCAGCAGCTAGAGAGAGAGAAACAAGGGATCAAAGAAGAGCATAAAAGAGAGAATGAGGAAGGGAAAGACGGGGTTGTAACTAAGGGCCGGCACTGGAGGAAATTGGCGCAAGACCAGCGGGCGCCGGGCGTGTGTGTTAAACTGGCAGATAAATGATCTATCCTCTCTCTCTTCCCTCTCTTTTCTCTGTGTGTCCATCCATCCTCGACCATCATAACTCACGCCTGACCATCTGCAGGGGAGAGGAGGCATACGGCCCCCACATATCTGCCCCCCCCCCCATCTCCCCTCCCTCTTATAGACTATGCCCTGGGAGATCCTACAGGACGCCTGCTCCCCACACCATTACTCATCCTCCATAATACACACAGAGCTCGCATATAGAGCTCACTATCAGCAGAGGTGCTGAAGGTGTCTAATGCCTGTTAAATTACACACACAGGGAGTCTTAAAGGCTCCATCCACCCACTGTTATCATACGTGTGTGTGTGTGTGTGTGTGTACATGTACATGTGTGTGTGTTAATGTCTATGGGTAGGTGTATGTCCACCCTATAGTTATGTATACAGTATATGCCTGAAGCATTATCTGTATTTGTAAACATTATCATTGTCTGTATTACATTTTTGTGTGTGTGTGTGTGTGTGTGTGTGTGTGTGTGTGTGTGTGTGTGTGTGTGTGTGTGTGTGCGTGCGTGTGTGTGTGTTTGTGCACATAAGTGTGTAAGTGAGTTGTGTGATGTCTGCTCCTCACCCTCTCTCTCCCCCGTGTGTTCCTCCAGACTACATGAAGCCGGCCCTGTGCGGCAACAGCTCGTGCTCTTTGAACAGCGAAAACCCGTACGCCACGATCCGCGACCCGCCGGGGCTGGCCTGCAAGCACACCGAGAGCAGCTACGTGGAGATGAAGTCCCCTGGACACCACCAGCTGCCCTTCTGCTCCCCCTCCGCCAGCTCCACCACCACCAGGAACGTCTACGACGTCGGTCAGTCTCTCACGCCGACACAAGCGAACTTTGGTCAATCAGCCAGGACCTCAGGCTATGACTATGGCTATGACTATGGTAGTACATAAGGTCGGCCAAATGGAGCCTGAACTTGATTAGTCACGCAGGACTAGATGGGACTTGGGCAGTACAGGACACAGGTCAGTCAGAGGAGCATTAGCTGCTTTAGTCTCGCAGGACTAAACATGACTTCATGAGCTTGGGACTGGAGCTAACATGTACAAGAGCACTTCTGCAGAGCTAAATATGACATTGTGGTCGTTTTAGCGTCAGATGATACAAGTTCACAGTTTGGAGAGAACTGTTTAAGGGCTTGTTGACTATGCGGTCTATGTGCGGTGTGTATGAGCTGATTAGACAGAGTGTCTGACTGTTATGACAGGAGGTTTGTGGTTATGCTCAGGCGTGTCACCACTGGAATGCTTGGAAATAACCAGAGATTTCTCACATCGTTTTTCAAGGTTGATTGTGTACTTTTACTCAAGGTTAATACTTAATAGACCCTCCTCGTATCTCAGAGTTATCTCAGATTTAAATGTTTGGCTTTTGTAGAAATATTGGTTTAGAGCCTTTTGTGACCCGGGTCATCTGGGAGTAAGTGAGTGACATTGTCCAATTATTTTCTCTGTCATCTTCCTCTCTGAGAGCCCTGGGTCACTGTATTTTGTTCCATTTAGCTTCAGTGGAAATACATTGCCTTGATTTTGTTGAAGGAGTTGTAAGCAATGTTTTATGTGCACAGCTTCAGTAATTGTTGCATAGCGGAGTTCAAACTTAGTACATTTTTAATCCTGTTTGTTTGCAGTGCTGAATATTTTTAAACAATTTAAGAGAAGACTAATTGATGAGATAAGACAATTCTCTATGTTTGGGATATGTTATAATATGTCTATAAATCTCTTTTTCTCTCTCTCTGTCTCTCTATCAGAGCCTACTGTGAGTGTCCTGCAGGGTCCTAACGGCCTGGCCACTGGCTTTTCCCAGAGTCCCTACGACATGCCGCGCAATAGCCACATCCCCAGCCACTACGACATCCTGCCCATGCGTCACAGCCCCACGCACACACCCCCACCCCCCGAGAGCCCCCCCAGCTCACTGCTGTAGGGCCAGAGCCAGGAGGCGCCAGGGGGGCTCGCCAGGGCAACAGAATCCTTGTGCAGGGTGGATGGACCTCCACAGGTGCCCAAGGCCTTCCCCTCCTCTCTCTGTCTCTCTCTATCACTCTTTTTCTTTCATCCTCTCTGTTTCTTTATCACTCTGAACCTCCCCCTCCTTTCATCCCTTTGTCTCTCGCCCTCCCAGCGTCATCAGGAGTTTTCTATCAGAAGCTGGATGGGAAGGTCTTATTCTTTATTTCCTGTTGAATTTAGTTTAGTTTTGGTTTCCCCTTTCAACAGTCACCCCTGACAGACTTGAGTAAACACTAAGAAAATACAGGCAACAGCCAAATTCAGAGACAGAGAGAGAGAGAGAGAGATGGAGAGAGAGAGACACTCTTTGACACCAGCGATTCTTCTACCCCTCTCCTCCTTCCCATCGCAGTTTAACACACTCACTTGTCCTCAAGTCCTGCACCAGGACTCCCTCACACACACACACTCACACACACACAGCCAGCACCACTGCGTGCCTGTGGAGAGTGGTATATACTGTATATAAATATAGGTGTACAAGGCTGCAGAACCAGTGGTCTAATGTACATAGTTTTTCTATACATTCATCTGTGACGCCACGCAATGGATGCGGAAGAAACAGGAATCCTAAATGGACATTCAACAGGGAAGAAGCTCAGGAATACCTTAAAAAACACGAGGCACCATGGGAAATGTTCCGGTACATTCTACGCTGACTGAGCACAGATGTGATATCAGGCTTAAGTCACATGGATTGGGGGACAGCCTTGACCAGAAGAGGGGTCAAAGTGCAACACCCACCTGTGACATACAGGCAGCCATGTTGGTTTTTGTTGTGTTTTTCCCTCTTGTGAAGAAGGGAACGTAAACCTTTAGAGATAAAGCATGAGTAGACAGACATAGAGCTGGTGTGAAATGATCGTTTAAAAAAAAAAAACAAAGATGATGGGTTTTGTTTGTTTTGTTTTTGTATACATGTTTTGATCTTTTTTTATCTGTTACATGTTTTGGTTGGAGCAGGGTTTTTTTGTTATGTTTTGTATTTGCGTATTAATGATGCATCTTATTTATATTTATGAATTCTCAGCAGTATTGTTGAATATTGTTTTTCTTCAGATGTTACTGTGAAAGATAAAAAAGCAAGCATGATCAAAACATATGGATACAAAATGTAGATAATCAAGTTAAATATTCTATTCATGTGGTCAATGCCCATTGATATTAAAAATAAAAAACAAACAAAAAAACAATGAAAAAAATAAGATAATGTGTATTAGCTCACGTCCATGTAAAAGGCATTATTGGAAGGAAAACATCTCATCATCTCCGGGGGTCAGGGGTCATAAACATGTCTACGTGTGGCATGTCACCTGCTGCTTGTGATTTTTAGGAGGTTCTCTTTTGGTTGTTCAGCTTCACTTGTGTCCATTTTGGCTCCATTGTGTTTTCACAGTGCAGCGGTTTTCACCCTGTCTATCCCCAGAAGCAATAACATTCTGACAATCACACATCCAGGAAATGATTCAGATTGCACCTCCACGCCAGAGGACTGATGACTGTGTACAGGCCAGCCATCTTAGCTTCACAAAGTTTTCCAAATTTTGGAAATGTTGCCATTTCAATGCTGCTTGATGTTTTCTTATTTATAAAAAATACAAAATAAACATTTATGTGGGAATAACACACATTTATTGTGTCTTATTCTAGTTTCATAGACATTTGAAATATGAACAAAATGATTTTAGCTTTAGATCTTCCGAATCAATGACTGTAAAAGAATGATACACTGGAGCTTCCAAAAGCAATGCGCTACTATCGTATAATGTTTTAGGTAAAAGTCCTAATATTATCAGCATGACTGCATTTATGAAAATTGAATACACTGGAGTGCCATCAGCACTGCAGTTAGCTTTTCATAGATGAAGGTCGATTTGGTTTTATTCATTTTAATTAACGGAAAAGGAACATCCTGCTGGTGTTCTGCAGGGAAGGCTAGCGCTCAATCATACTGGAACTCACTCTCCTCGGCAGTGAAGCAGGGGACGGCCGAAGTACCCCTTTTCACACCATCAAAAGGTCAGTATAGCCTTCACTGCAGTGATGTGGCCCTCTACTTTGTTATATACATGTTCTGTTATACTCTTAGGTTACAGTAATTGTACTGTTTTACATGCATAATTAAGTGCACACTTATCTTTAAGTATGTGAAAGCTTATGGAATAGACATCAGAAGAATAAAAGGCTGTAATTGTAGACCGTAACTGTAGTAGCAGTATTTCCCACGGATTACAGCCAAGAGAACAAAATGTACACAGAACAAACAATCTTCCATTTGAAGTCTTTTCTTTTATTTGCACTTTTAAATTGGAATTACAGTGAAGAGAGTAAATAGTATAATCATAACAGTAGAAATGAAAAAAGAAATCACAGCGCAAACGTAAAACAAACGCAATAAAAATATAACAAAATAATCGTTTCAGAGGCAATATGTGAAAGATCATTTGACAATCACAGCATAACAAAATGAAAATAAACTAGTTTGGACACACCGAGGCGGTCTGCAGTAGTCTGGGCAGAACAGGGTGAGACAATGCCATCTGTGCCCCCCCCCCCCCCAATCCCATCACCAGCACTGCCCACCACAGGCAGCTCAACACCCTGTAGAATCCACATGTTCCACTATCAAGGTTCTCCTGTGACCATCTGCCTGTAGCAAAGCCCTGCCAACACAGAGGTGGAACAACGACAACAGGACGCACCGTTCTCACAGCTTGTTACGAGCCTCCAGGGGGTCTAAGGGTGCGATGATCTTCAGGTCAGACATACATTCAAATGGATTTGCCTTAGCCTTCCCAAGAGACACACCCGAGGCTTACAATCATACGCTTGCCTGACGTGTCCAAACTGTGCCTAGTGGTTCTGCCCAAGTCACGTCGATGCCAACACCACCTAAAACACTTAACGTTTTCACCAGGACTATACCACAGATATTCTTAATCTCAAGAGAGTCAGTCTTATTCTCGAACAATGTTTAGTGCTATTTAATGTGAGTATCGGTACAAGGAAGCACTTTTTTCAGTTTGTTTGAAAACTGCCCTTAATGAGCCATTAATGAAACTGAACTCTGGACCTTAGCCTTTTGGGAAAAGGCGGGAGAGGAAAGGGGCGTTGGGCAAGAATGGCTCTCTAAGGCCGATATATAAAAGCACTTCATGCCTGCTGCATGACATCTTTCAGGCAGGCAGGAACGCATAACTCAGAACTGGTTCAGTCATCACAGATAACATCCACCGTCAGATGGAGGTTGTTGTTTTTAGGTTGGGACAACTCCACCATTAAAAAGAGCTGTTAGTCACATGACAGTGGCATTTTGCTAAGCTAGTTACAAAGGAATGCATGATTTAGAAATGATAGATAATAAACTTAAGAAATCATGACAAAACCGTTGTTTATAATACAGGGTACTATTATTGAAAACAATTCAAGTGGTACATTTGAAGCTAATTCATAATTCTAAGTGGAGAGGATCCATAATACAATACATTATAGCTGAAGTGAAGAGGACACTGGATAAATACGAAGACACAGGTTTAAAATAAGACAGTCATCACTGTAGTGCTGTTCTGTAAAGCCTCTCGTTTCTGAAGTCAGTGGGAAGACCAAGGCCGTGTGTCTGTGTCGGGGGTGGATTCAGAGTTGTACACAGGTCTGCAGCCTTGGACTTCCCATCAGTCACCTGACCACAGCACGTCCTGGCCCAATCCCAATGCCCACACTTGCACCCTCATGCAGTGCACCTTTACAAGGTGCTATTTTTGTGTAAAAGGCTGGACAACAAGACGTTTCATTCTGCCTTCATTCTTTCACCACTCCAAACTCCTTTCATTAAGAGGTGTAGAAGGTTGCAAGGGTGTGAGCGCGTGTGTTGAGACTGGGCCAGATTTGGTCAGCATTGGTCTTGAGTGTCCTAGTGACCTAGTCGTCTGCTAAGGCATACTCAGGAGGATGTGACTATACATTGGGCAACAGCACAGAGACTACAACGTGTTGCTCAACTATGCTACAGTACGTATATACATACATATGTACATACATACATACATAAATACATACATGAATGCTCTTAATGGTCCATTGGCACTGCAAATAAAAAGGGCTGGGTGTGTATTTGTTAGCTAGTGTTCTACCTCAGTGACTGAAGTACAAACTAGTCAGGACGGACATTATCTCAAGGCTTTGATATTGCAAACAGACTGACACACACACACACACACACACACACACACACACACGAGGGGGTTCCAGTAAAGATGGGAGGAAACAAGGCTGACGTTAATCACTCAGTAACGATGAAAATCAAGCAAGTTTCGAGTGGAGTTAAGAGGGGGCTGCTTCCAGTACTAAACTAAGCACACGAGGGGCTCTCTGTGCAAATGCATCTCAAATAGCAGAGGCAACACCATAATGGGGAACTACGGCATCCAGATGGAGAGATAAAGAGATGGAGAGAATATGGAACAGATGAAGGCATCAAGATATAAGGTGAGCATGCTGAGGTTGGAGACAGAGAGAGACCGAGAGAGAGAGAGAGAGAGAGAGAGAGAGAGAGAGAGAGAGAGAGAGAGAGAGAGAGAGAGAGAGAGAGGGAGGGAGGAAGGGAGGAAGGCCAGAGAGAGGGGGTGTGTGTGTGGGTGTGTGTGTGTGTGGGTGTGTGGGTGGAATTGGGATAAGCAGAGTAGGGAACCTGCGGTAAGCGAAGCCCTAGAGCTGAATCAGAAGGCCTCGTCCCCTTGTGACATTCCGTAGAGAAAGGCACTGAAACCACTGCCGCCACACGCCGAGTACGTAGACACGCATATGACCCACCAAGTGAGGCGAAGCTGAGACAAGAAGCCTTGGATGGGGGGTAAACCCTTCCACACGCATGGGCAAGAAAGCCTTGGATGGGGTGTAAACCCTTCCACATGCATGGGCAGGAAGCCTTGGATGGGGGGGGTTGTAAGCCCCTTCCATACGCAGTTCCCAGATGGAACAAAGACCACCCTCACTGCTGCTGCTGCTACCACCAACACCTTCGACTTCAAGCTCTCAAAAGCGTGATCAAGTAAGCGTGATGTGTCTTTAAAAAACTACCAGGGTCAACACCCCCCCCCCCGGATTACAATCAGCCCACACACTGACACACACCGATTCTGCATGTTGTTGTTGTTGTTGTTCGATCCATCCGATCAGATCCTGTCAGCACTGAATAAGCTATCCATCCAAACAAAGCTGGTCAGTAACTATCAATGAGAGAGCGGAGACTCAGGACAAGGCCGAATCCCTACCCCTTATCTCTCCAACTCTGTGGCCTTTCAACAAGACAAATCAGGGCCTGCCCTCTCATAAGACAAACAGCATGGACAAATACCACATGTTGCTGAAAACAAAATATAAAACAAAACTCTCAAACGCACTCACACACACACACACACACAAACAAACAAAAACAAATCATATATATTAAGACATTTCCGTGAAGATCAGCACGTATGATTATTAAAATTTTGCCATATAAAAAGCCTACAACGGCAGAAAATAAAACAGACAAAAAATATTATTAATAATAATAATAATAATAATAATAATAATAATAATAATAATAACTAAAAGCCCCAAACTTAAAAGCTCAGTCAGTCCAGAGACTGCAGGTGGCGACCCTTCAAAGCCGCTCAGGCCTGGCCACACTGTCGGAGTGCCTCTGCCCGCCACCACAGCTGCAGCCAGACACCCAAGCAGTCTTACAGAGGAGAGGGGGGCTGGGATGGTGTGTGTGTGTCGTGTGTGTGTGTGTGTGTGTGTGTCGTGTGTCGTGTGTGTGGGGTGGGAGTAAGGGGTGGCTGCTAGATGCTCTGGCAGCACTGCATCTTGGGTTTGTTCTCAGTGGGCTGCACCTGGATGGACACCACGTTGTTGCTAGGAGACATGTCGTTGTCTCGGCGGTCTGACATCTGTTTCTGGGACACAATGCGGTAGATTTCTGTGAAGAAGAGAAAAAGAAAGAAAGAAAGAAAGAAAGAAAGAAAGAAAGAAAGAAAGAAAGAAAGAAAGAAAGAAAGAAAGAAAGAAAGAAAGAAAGAAAGAAAGAAAGAAAGAAAGAGAGAGAGAGAGAGAGAGAGAGAGAGAGAGAGAGAGAGAGAGAGACCCATCAATCATCCTTTCACCCCAGGCAAGTTGACACTGAGCGGCTCTAAATGTGTCAACCATAAGAGGGTGACAACCTCAGCACTTCTCTTTTAAGAGCACATGTGGCTGGTCGGAGATGAGCATCGCGTAGTCCTGCACTCCCACCATTTGTTTGTTTGTTTGTTTGTGCCGGGCAGGCAGTGATGTATTAAAAACAGATGTGGGTGACACAGCAGGGTTGGAAGAACACATCTCCATGGCGATCACGTCCGCCCGGAGGAACTCGGAGGATCCTTCTGACCAAGGCCTGCTTTGATTACTCATTCACAAGAGCCTGGCCCTCAGCCAACACGGCCTTCTCCCACAATCCACCTCTGTCCTTCGCTGTACCTTCCCCTCACACAGCGCTCCCTTACTAACTCAGACCAACACGCGCACACGCATGCGCGCGCACACACACACACACACACACACACACACAATCATCTCACACTCTCCTCCATCAATGTAATGCCCCCTTTCTTCCTCGGTTTGTTATTGTTCATTCACTTCAGAAACAGATACAGCCACAGATATTAGCCTTGGGGTCAGTGCTGCTGAGGGCTCTTACCTGTCAGAATGGTCTGGAAGGCCGTCTCGACGTTAGTGGAGTCCAGGGCCGATGTTTCCAGGAAGGACAGGCCATTCTTCTCTAAAAACCAAATGATCAAAGTTTAAGTCCACTTTAACTGCTCAAGCACTCAAGACCAGTGAATAGCATAATGTAAGCCCTGTATACACATAAAACATACACAAACACATATTTTTTATATAATCTTCAAAAATTATGAAATGTTACTTTTATGTCTGATACAACACTATGTAGTAACATGTATACACTCATCCCACCTCATTTAAAAGATAGAGTTCAGAGCTGTGCCTTTGTGTTTAGTTTTGTTACTCATGTTTAATTTCTTCTTAAGTTAAGGAAAATGGCAATAAACAATATAGGAAGACGGGGCAACTACAAGTTTGGAAACTCCTGGTAGATGTCAGAAGGCAATTGCAAGTTCCACAGCATATTGTTGCAGAGACGTTAAGGACTTTGACTCTTGTGACTACCAGACATGGTGTTGTATTGTGAGTGTGAGTGCATCATCTACTTTATTGAGCTATTGAACTACTCCTCTTGAAGATGCAATAAAAGGAAGACGTTTAAATTAGGAACAATTGGTAGCAGAAGCAAGGGAACAAAGGTGCCAAGCACACACCTGTGGAGATGGTGTTAGAGGCTTTGGAACAAAGTCAGCAACAAGACTTCTGTTATATTTCGGTTTTTGAGTATGATCACCGAAAAAAGCTCTAAAGCAGTTGTCTTTACTTCATGAATGAGGATGAATGAGGGGGGGGGGGGGGGTCCGGGACACCAGACACCATTGTTGAGATTTCTGGAGTTGTCGTGGGCCTATTTCAACGAAACACCAATGAAGGAATGTGCGATAATAGGCTTGGTTGTTGATCGACCACTGTGTGAAATCTCCTACCTATTGCTCAAGGAATTAAACACCTTTCCAGTGTATGTTTAAAATAATGTACATTTCCTGAATGTGCATGACAAGTTATTTACTTGGGGTACATGGACAGAGACACCTATGTGTACACACACACAGATATATGTGCAACAGGCCCTTTTCCAGTAAGAGTGTGTGTTATTGATTGATGTATACTTTACGAGTAACTGTATATAATTGAACGAATATAATTTGGTTACCAATTTAACATAACTTACAGCCATAAAATGTTTTCCTCAGTGATTTTGGTGCATTTCTCGATTCATTGCACAACAGTAAGTGCATTTCTCAAAACAATTACAAACACAAGTATAAACTGCACTACATAGTGGTTTACCTGCAAAAGCATGTAACTTGCTCAAAATATTAAGTTAATGTCTCCAAAGCAAACAGCTTTGCCAATAAACATGTCATCACTATAAGAATGACATGTCCTTGTGTAAGCTGCATTGTGTTGAACCGCGTGGCTCAGCCCTGCATTCGCCCACACTCAAACTTACAAAATGCAGCCCCTCAGATCGGAAGTCCAGTGTGCTAGCAATCGAGCTAAAAGAATCAGGCTGCTTGCTCTTAACTAGCACGTCTCTTAAGGCGTCGGGAGGGAGCTTTACACAACGTACATACTGCACAGCTATGTACCAGCTGGTCATTACGCTCACCGCCCTAAACCTCACTCCCAATCCGGGCCATTACACTCAGCCCCCCAAAACCTCACTCACCGCCCTAAACCTCACTCCTGGTCTGGTACATTACACTCACCGCCCTAAACCTCACTCCTGGTCTGGTACATTACACTCACCGCCCTAAACCTCACTCCTGGTCTGGGTCATTACACTCACCCCCCCAAAACCTCACTCACCGCCCTAAACCTCACTCCTGGTCTGGGTCATTACACTCACCGCCCTAAACCTCACTCCTGGTCTGGGTCATTACGCTCACCGCCCTAAACCTCACTCCTGGTCTGGGTCATTACGCTCACCGCCCTAAACCTCACTCCCGGTCCGGGTCACGGCACCAACGTAACCTGCGTTGTGTTGAACAATGCGGCTCAGCCCTGCACTCGCCCGGATTCAAACCCGCAAAAAGTAGCATTTCAGATCGGGAGTCCAGTGGGCTAGCAATCGAGCTCATGTCTCTTCTGTTCTTCTGTATTAATGTACACTGTGTAAACCGAACTCCCTCACTCCCTCCCATCTACGGCTTCGAGAGGGAGGTTTACACATTCTATATATGCCACAGCTACATACCAGCTGGCTACTGTTACACTTGCACCCTTGTTTAAAAACAAGATAGTCAAAATGCTTACAGGTAGTCATGCTTTCATGTCTACTAGTATGTACCATATTTTACCGTGTACCGTATTTTCTTACTCAAACTACTGTATGGGTAAGGCTTTGATGACAATGACTGAAAATGGACTATGCTATTCTTTATACAGTTTACTTTTACAATACTGTTTGTTGCCAGATGATGTCATTCAATGTCATACAAGACAGGAAGACCTACAGTATTGTCAAACAGAACAGAGGTGTGTTTTGCAGAATGGCAATTCTTTACGATAGGGTAAAAATACACAAAATTAGAAACATAAATATAAGGAACACCCCGTTGGCAAAACTATGTAAAGCAATGATTCATGAGATGCACTTCTGAGCTTAGAGAACTGGTTGATCTGACTTCCCCCTTCGTAAACCACATGAGCTATTCATTTGTAAAAATTGTGTAACAGAAATGGCAAAATTATCCTTGACAGATTATGTATTACAACTGGTTCAACACATTTACATGTAATGACTCAAGCAATTAACTAATGCCAATACGATTTGGCAGGTAACACTATTCAGTAGAGAGCCAATATAATGTATTTGACAAACATGACTTAAGGTATTGACAATATAACAAAAACACAGACAATTGTACACAATGAATTGCATGGTTGTCACAAAGCATTCTAAACTAGATGTACCGCAGAGCGGTACAGAATATGACCGCCGCCCAGTCCAGCACATTTTTTCCACAAAAATAAATCACGCTGAAAGGCCTATATGATTCTAAATGTCTCACTAAATTGCATTATCCACACTCAATTCTCACTGGTATCTGCTAGACAACAAGTACCAAAACATGATTAGTTCATAGATTTCACATGTAAAATTAATTTTATACAACCCTACCCCCATCTTGCCTGTTCATAATTTTGAGAAATTCTTGTGTGCATGTGTGCGTGTACATGTTTATGTTTATGTGTGTGGGTGTGTGTGTGTGTGTGAGTGCCTGCGTATGTGCCTGTGTTTGTGCATGTGCATGCCTGCGTACATATGTCTACTGTGTGAGTATGTGTCATACGTATGAATACTGTGAATGTATGTGTGTGCTTGTGTATCTGTTTGTGCACATGTGTGCACATGAAATGGGTTAACATGACCCCTGGAAGCAAACATACGGAAAAAAAATAGTCATCCTAGGCACTACAGTTCTCAAGATATTCACCGAGAACTGTGTCTGCCCTACCCTCCTTTCGGGGGGTCCAGTCCAGCGGGGGGGGGGGGGGGCTACAGATCAAAACGAAAAACGACGGTTCCATGCTATCCATGTGGGGTTACATGCCCACCAAGTTTTGTGTACCCTGGTCTTTCAGTGTCCAGGGAATCCTTGTTGGTGTACGTCACTAAATGTACACATAAATTATTTTATTGTAAGGCCCCTCATGAACGAAAGTACACAAAACTTGGCATGCATTCGTAGGGTGTCATAATGATCCTACACTTTTAATTTCGTGCAGTTTTGACCATGTCAGCCAGAGATATTGTGATGAAAACACCTAATTTTTTGCTTTTTTCATTTTTAACTAGGTGGCACTATACATGAAATAAGTGGTAATGGAATGGGTTGACATGCCCCCTTAAGACCAATATACATAAAAAAGGTGGACCTCCTAGGCCGTACGGTTCTCGAGATATTCACCGAAAACTGTCTCCTGCCACCTACAGGCCAGTTGGTGTATTGTAACATAAATTAATTTATTGTGTGGCCCCCCATGAACGGAATTCCACGAAACTTGGCATGCAAACAGAGGGTGTCATAATGATCCTACACTTCCAATTTCGTGCAGTTTTGACTATGTTAGGTCACAGATACCTGTGATTACAACACCTCATTTTTACTTTTTTGTGTTTAACTAGGTGGCGCTATACATGAAATGAGTGGTTATGGAATGGGTTGACATGGCCCCTTGAGATCAACATACAAAAAAAATGGTCCTCCTAAACCCTACGGTTCTCGAGATATTCACAGAAAACTGTGTCTGCCCTACCCTCCTTTCGGGGGGTCCAGTCCAGTGGGGGGGCTACAGATCAAAACGAAAAACGATGGTTCCATGCTATCCATGTGGGGTTACACGCCCACCAAGTTTCATGTACCCCGGTCTTTCAGTGTCCCGGGAATCCTTGACGGAAATTTGGGCATGCGAAAAAAAAAAAAAGAAAATCTGACTAAACCTATATGACCGCCGCTTCGCTGCGCAGCGGTCATAATAATGAGAAACTGCTTTTATGATGTGCACAAGTGACTAGATGATGTGGAGGTTGAACTAGTAGTTTTGAGAATTTCAATTCTGATCTGAGAAATGCACCAAGCAAAAAAGCACCACATTTATCTGCACTGATGTAACTGATGCAATACTGGTATTGTTCTATATATAGTGACCCAACATGTAAACAAAAAGATCGATCAATTGCGTCTAGAGAGAATGTTTATTATCGTGAAGCAAAGAAATGCGATTAAAGATGGATCGGATGGATTATTTCACCATAAGTGTACACCTGCATATCTGCACGTGTGAGCGTGCCACCTCTCACCTGCGAATGCCCGGGCCTCGTCTGTGGGCACCGCCCTGAGGTGGCGCAGGTCACTCTTGTTGCCCACCAGCATGATGACGATGTTGCTGTCGGCATGGTCCCGCAGCTCCTTCAGCCAGCGCTCCACATTTTCATAGGTCAGGTGCTTAGCGATGTCGTACACCAGAAGGGCCCCCACAGCGCCACGGTAATACCTGAGGTAAACAACAACGAGAAAACAGACAACAAATAAATAAAACAGCACTTTTTACACATACACCTCACATGCACTTATGCTCTTTCAGGTATAATTATCTTTTTACCGTTTCATTTAGTACCCATTTGTGAAGTGATACTTCTTTTCTAATGTGGATCAACAGCACAGAGCAGGCAGCAAGTGGTTATATCCACATTGGTTATTACAAATTTACAATCACATTGGTTATACCAACTATTATTCATCATATTACTGTTTATCGTACTAAATAGGGTTTTCTTGTTTGGCCCCCAGACTCTGAGATGCTGAGCTGATCCCTAATGGGTGTTTACGTACGCTGAGGTGATGGCCCTGTAGCGCTCCTGTCCAGCCGTGTCCCAGATCTGGGCCTTTACCGTCTTGCCATCCACCTGGATGCTGCGCGTGGCGAACTCCACCCCGATGGTGCTCTTGCTCTCCAGGTTGAACTCGTTGCGGGTGAAGCGGGAGAGCAGGTTACTCTTGCCCACACCTGAGTCACCAATCAGCACCACTGGGGAATCAAACCAAAAATGTTTTAATTCCTAGCCAACAACTTCCGAGCCAACATACTCACACAATGGGTACAGGAACAACAGGCTTTAGGATTGACTTGGTTTCAGTTGGTTTTGAATGAACCAGCTGTTATCGAAGCAAAATCACTCATCCAAATATCAAATATCACTTTTAAACCAGCAACAAAAACTAGTAAAACACTAGGAGAGCCCTCTGTTTCCTTTCCTCACAACTTCCTATCTATTGTAGCAGGAGGAAGCAATGAAGCAGGACTCTAATTTCATTACAGGTTCCCCTCACCCCTGACAGACTCCTGCTACCCCTGACAGAAGGCATTAGTCATGGAAAGCTATGAATGAAGTGCTGATTCATCTTTTATTCTTAGGACAGACAAAAGGAAGAGAGTCATTCCTGTGCAATAAAGGGAAACCCTGAATGTTTGGTGTGCAGGGTCTCTGACACAATTATAGCAACACCAAAACAAATGGCTTTTATGCACAAAGCACATAATTTTGCCATTGACGACAGAATAACACAACTGATCTTTGGCATGTAGCGGTACTTTTTTTAAGGTGATGTCATTGCAGATTTTACAAACACAAATCATAACTACTGCCTGTATATGAACAGTCAAATGCCCCTGTAGTGTCATACATGAATAATGAAGAAGAATAAATGGAGAAAATAACATCCAGATGAATGAAAAGCAATTATATGTTGCAGTAAATCAAATTAAACCTTCAAGAAGTTCAGTTAAATTAAATTGACTTTAAATTGCTTGAATGTGTTTGTGTGAAATTCCAGTTATTTCAAGAGCTTTCAGTGACTGTGGGAATCCCTGTTCTATAATTGAATAATAGCACCATTTTGATGGTGCATAAGCAAGAGACAGTAGATGTCCCAGGCCTGGTCCCCCTTCCGTTAGGAAACTAATGCTGACGTTGATATGGGCTTCCTTATGGGTCTGGAGTTAATTGCATAATACTTTGTACTTAGCAGCATTTCAATCCAGGCTAACTTTGTTAGCTGTTAAAATGTGTAATCTGTGAAAGGCCAGGTATGTATAAATAGCGGCAACTGTTGGGAGGGGGATACGCTGTAGGAGGACATTCCTGTTTTCATCTAGGACAACAATTGCAGGACTGTCCAAGCTCAATTTTGGCTTCACAGGCAGGGAGGAGTGAATGAATAGTGCCGAGACCAAAGAGGACAGTCAGTGGTAGAGAATCACAAACTTGTAAGAACCGAACAAAACGAGACGATCTGAATGTTCATTGGCAATCCCAAACACGATTTCTTTCTGAGGCGGGTTAACAATAAAAAAAATTGCTTGCCTTGCACCATTTTATTCATCCCTGAAAATGAATGATGACGCAAAACATCTAGAAGCTGGTCGTTTCCAAGTCAGGATGTAGGCCAGGAGTGCCTGGATAAGTATCTATGTGCATCACCGGCCTAATATTCAATATTTTCAAATATTATGAATTGGAAACAATGATGTTATAACGTTATAGACCAACAGGCGTCAATTTCAGAAAAATAGATTCCTTCCCTGTGCTTTCTAAACAGTCTAATTTCTGTGTCACTGCCCCACAATTCTTTGGGCCAATTAGTCGACACCAGTCCTAATGATCATGCATCATACAAAGTAACATTCACGTTAACGTTAATGTATCAAACTAGTGAACTGCTGGTTAGGGTGTTAGGCCATTAGTTACTGTTAGCAAGAGTGCTAGTGTTTTGAGTGCTTTATACTTGGTGTGTGAAACATGTGTAAATGTACAGTCATTGAAGTCAAGTGAGCTCTCTCCTCCAGCTTCGGTGAACTGGATGTTAATTAACGTTTACCCAATCTAAACCCTACGTTGGTTTAGTTTTAGATGTAAACATAAGCTAAGCGATCGATGCTAATGTTACCCCGTCAACCAGCCCCATAACTGGCTACCATAGGCGTAAATGTTGAGCAGTATTGAGTAACGTTAACAGGCTCTTTGTCAAGCATTCAACTGTTCAGCCATCGCTAACATCATCCAACTGTAACGTTAACAAAAATAGCTTTTTTACAGTCGCTGGTGGAACGAGTTGGGTTAAACCACACCACGTTGCAAGCTAGATAATGTTTTATGGCTGGAGAGCCAAATTGGCTAAATCGGATGATTTTACAGCCTGCCTTTCCTATCAGCTATGCTAGTGCCTGTTATCAAGCTTTCCACCATCATAGCATTACTGGCCCATGTTAGCCATAGACATGGAATGTTAGCTACGTTACCACTGCGTTAATATTAGGTTACACGCCAAAATAACGTTATGTATCTGGCTTGCTGGTTGATTCTTGGCTACCTTAATTATCAAGCTTTAAAGACAAATGATATCTGCTAAGCTGTCGTTAATGTAAACACTTGAATATGAAACAAAGCCAGCGAGGTATAAATAGCAATTGGCTAACGTTAGCCAACTGTAAAGTAACGATAGCAGACAACAGCTGACTTGTGACTGCTTGTGATTTTTTAGCTAACGTTATGTTACCTTCCAGCTAAATCCATTGTTCGATACATAACATTAGAAACTGACAATAAACCACAGTCTCTGAATCTCGACATCAAATTAGCCTTGGCTGTCCTTTACCCAGAGGGAAAAAAACAGTAGGTCAACGCTAACGTTAAAACGTTAATGATACCATAGCACAGCTAACGTTAACGTTACACGAACTCAACAAGGCACTTACCTTTAAACAAATAATCGTACTCGTCGTCTCTCGTGCCCATCTTTCAGCAAAGGAAATGCAACCTTCAAGGGTTTTGCTTGCTAACAACTAAAAGACCTAAATACAAGTGGCTCTTCGACTGACTGCTGCACTGCAGACAAGCTATGACAACAGTCTGGCTGCATCAAGCGGTCTCACACGTTCAACCACTAGCTTCTAGCCTGCTGCGTTTTCTTGATTAGTGCTAAAGCTGGTTAGCAACCACCTTTCCCTCAGTAGCTAACGCCTTCTTCCGGTTCGATCATCTAGGGCTGTGCCCTTAACACATTTAACTTTACATCATTCGTTACAGTATCCATTGATATTGTGATCTATTGTAAGATAAGCACATGCAGATTGCACGGGAATATAGTGTTTCAGTATGGATGTTCAATGCTTGAACCGTGTATGGATTGGCTACCTATCTTTTATATCTTGTTCTCATCTATCTTCAAGCCTATCTTGGCAGAGAACAAGACAAAATGTTTCCTCAGTATTCAGCCAAACACATTTAGTAACAAGCGTTGTCTTTGTCCACACAGCCGACGATGCGATTTGTGTATGGTTGTGCCACCGCTGGTATTTTTTAAGGTGTGAAAACCGATACTAAGAACAGAACCGTTTCATGAGTAATATAAAGAATGATTCCCCTTTAATAGCTGAGTTGGTTCCATGGTGTAATGGTTAGCACTCTGGACTCTGAATCCAGCGATCCGAGTTCAAATCTCGGTGGAACCTAAAGTTTTGGTCTTCACCTGTGCATTTGTGCGATATCTAGAACGTCGCTACAATGCCCAAATGGCGTCAGATTAGGCTACGTGTACTGTAGGCTACTTTCCTATGATTGTTTCTTCACATTTGCTTCCAAAACACCAAGTGAGCTACTGCAATGTGTTGCAATGTCAAGCTTCAACTAAAATCTCCCATAGACTATAAGGTATAGGGCGCCAGGAATATCCAATGCTAGGGACCATGTTACATAATACGCAAAACAATCTGCGAACAATGGCAAGCCGGTTAAGGAAAGTGTGCAACTGTTCAGATCCAGGTACTCATGGCAGCAGTTTGCAGATTGGCATAGGCTATCTATGGCAGATTGGGACAGGGTTCAATGTAAATCGGAGCTCAACGCTGAGCCGTAGCCCATCACCCACACCAGGTCTCCACACTTGATTTTAGTTGGTGACACATCAATGCAGTCAATGAAACATCGATATTGCAAGTAGGCTAGGTATCCGGTTTATTTAATTATGCATGTATACTTTACAGTAGCAGGCATCATACCAGAATCTGTGAGTTAATGTCAAATAGGCCTACAAGAAGTAGTTACTGTATAATGACCTAAAATACCAATGGGAGTTGTGGAAGCAAATTTGAATAGGATTTCTTGATTTTTTTTCTCAGTCCATTAACTATTTGCACATATGGATTACATTTCATAAATGTAGGCCTATACAAGCATACATAGCATGCTTAAGGTGCTTTGTCAGCTCGAGAGATCAGAGACACATCTTTGATCAACAATTGCGTTCAGTTCTTTAGGGACTGTTCGTTATTTATAAACGGGGAAAATAGGGGAGGGTCATGTCTTTTTATTCTTTGTTGAGGGGAGGGTCACCTAACTTTTTTTTGTCTAGGGGGGGGGGGGTCACCCATCTTTTGTATTAATGAAAACAGCAAAAAATCAAAGTGGCTTGTTTGATTGTTGATTTCTGTCGCCATAACGTTCTCTTTCGTTCCATAGCTCTGTCAACATTGAACAACGAAAATAAGGGAGATCTCCCGGGTTTCTCACGCAAAATACGGAAAATGTCAAGATTCGTCCCCATTAACGTTGGGTTGGAGCAACAAAGTAGCCTACTTTATTCACGCCTAACAGCCTATATCCATTTGATCAACTTTATCCAGCCCTAAAAAGCTACATTTAACTTTGGTTTACTTGTAGTTTACCGTGTAGCCTAACTTTAAACAGTGTGCATGCTTAACATAAAGCATAGGCTCCTTGTGCTTCATCCACACATCTTAACGTTTTGACAAGCATTTCTACCAATTGACCTTGTTCCTGCCCATCTCTTTGCTGTCTCCATCCTTTCTGTTTTTTTTGTTTGCAAAAAATATATATAGTATTTATTGGTAACCAGCAACAAGTGCAATTTGTTAATCGCTGTCATTCTCTCTCCTGCCAACTAAAATGTGTTAGGCTACGTTCCAAGTAGCAGTGCGTAATTCTGCTTCATAAAGTTGAACAAATACATTTGGTCATATAAATAGCTAGTTTATGGTCTACAGTGTAGCGTTGGTAAGTTATGGTAGGCCAACTTGGAGTGAATATACAGGGGGAATTCTTTGTCTACTCGTAGCTGAGTAGCCTGGCAGTAGGCTAGACATAGCCTACCGAACACTGCAAGCGCCAATGAATCGTGCTCTCACGACAACTACGTCCTTAACTTAAATAGGCCTAGGTTAACATCACTCTGAGTTCGCATTCAAGCAAGCAAAACGATGATTTGAATACATCTGTTTCACTGGAAGGGCAAGGGGTAACAACAGGACAACACAGAGACAGGCCAGAATGCTAATGTTATGAGAGGCTATTGCAGTAGGCCTAATATTCTACGGGAAAATATTAAAACGGCAAGACAGCGGGGAAAAGTTAAAATGATAAACCCGGAAATAGTTGGCATATTTTTGGTATTTTTCGGTCCCTGTGATTATTTGTGAAATTGTGCAAACGGCCTTTTAATATAGTCATTTGAGAAGGAAGGAGTAGCAAGCTCCCATATTGACGCTCGTCTGAGAAATTTGAGTTTTGGATAATGTTCCGCTTCGGCAGCTTTACTGAGGAAGCCTAGAGACGAGTCCATAGCAACAAGTTCATGTGTTGAATTTGTTATTACAGTGTGCTTTGTTGAATGGTCTCAATGTTTTATTGTTTTATTTCATGTTCAAACTTACTAGAGGAGTAACTTATTTCAAGTAGGCTAATGCAGTTGCAGGAAGTGTGCATTAAGTGTCCATGCTTGTGTTTCCACAACAATGTTAGTGAGTAAATCTACTGAAATGGCCACCATCTTGGTGAAGTGTGATGTGTAAGATCAGAAAGCAGAGGTTGAGTTTAGAACGGTAGCCTAAGTTAATGTGATTTCATAGCATATAGCGCATAAGAGCGTGGGCGCAAGGTATCGATAATTGGCCGGGGAGGGTCATGCCTTTGAAAATGCTCCTGAAGGGTCATTATGACCGCCGCTAGCGAAGCGGTCAAATAGGAATTGTCAAAGTTTTTTTTTTTCCTCGTCATTTGGTGGGTATGTAGCCCCACTAGACTTTTACGGACAAATTTCGTTACTCCCCCCCCCCCCCCTGCTGGGCCCCCCAACCACAAAAAAAGCCGTTTTTCCTAAATAACTACCTGAACCGTGGCACTGAGGATGAAGAATCTTTTATGGTATGTTGGTCTCAAGGGCCCACATCAATCTGGCCCATAATCACTCATTTGTGATTTGCACCCCCCCTAAAAAATGAAAATGCAATATTATTCTGCTTTAATCGCCCCTATCTTCAGTTAAGATGTTCAGAACTGCACCAAATTGTATGTGTATGATTGACCTGGCATTCTCTGGGGGTATGCCAAGTTTCGTAGAATTTCATCCATGGGGGGGGGGGGGGGGGGTCTAAAAAAAATTAGGTTTTGAGTACATTTAGTGACTGTACACTTATTGGCCTGTAGATGGCGGTGCACACATATACACATGCACACACACACACAGGCACCTACATACTATCGGTATTAGAATGGCCGATACATAATTACAAATTCAGTAGGATTAAAAGAAAGCCAAAATAAATATTCGTCATCATCATCATGGCTGCATTTCCAGTATTGGCGATAAGTAGTCGTTTGTCCACTAGATGGCGCATCTTTGCAGTGAGACGTAATTTTGTTGGAAGTTAAAAGTGGGTTGGAAAAACAATGGACGCTTCCTACAAGGACTAGTTTACCGCAGAGAACGTCTAATAAGGATAGGATGATGTTCACATGAAATGTAATTCCCATTTCTTCTTGAAGCCGAAATAAATCTGAGGATGTTTATCGGACATGCTTGGTTTTTACTGCAGGTACGTTAATCTTATAATATCAATAAGGACCTAGGTAATGTTACCGTTAGCGTTGATTGAGTGACGGAGGCCAATTTGATTGATTGCATTTGTAGAAAACTATAAATGCGGTTATACCAAGCAAATTGATAGTGTAACGGGTACCGCAGTAGCGGCACCGTGCTAGCAGATAGTAGCTCCTGAAAATCAGGAAAGAAGGATGAGACAGGGCAACAGCTTCTTGATACGTTCGAAGTCTCTGGAGTTATCTTTATTTCACATTTTCTTTCAGTAAGTGCATTTGTTTCATTAATCATCTGTTAAATCCATGTTCACATTAGAATGAGTTCCAACTGCAATTTTAATACAAAATCCCATAGCAATATATTCTATACAGTATTAAACACATGTTCTTATTCCTTTGTCTCTCTCTTTTACATTGTGCTTAATATCAAATACATAAATCATGGTCTAATTAACCCAATAGCAAATCTAAATACATTCATTTGCTTTTAAGATCAGGATGTGACAATACAGGTCATGAAAGTACTAATTTAACACTTCGCTGAATCAAATGCTCAGAGCCACTATTGACAACTTCGTTCAGTTAACTTCATACGTGTAATGGCCACATTAACTACTGACCATCTTAACATAAACTCACATACACATTTGCACGTTGGCTTAACAAAAGGCTTCATGCGCGAGCCGCATGAACATTAACCACAAGGCACATATTTATATTAATGAACAAAGTGGGAGAACACGTGTGCGCCACGATAGTAATCCGTACTATTAAAGTGAATGCATCAACGTCCTTTGCTAGCTCCAATCGTTTAGAATTAGCATTTCCGTTTCAGGATATCAAACATAGACAAAACCACCTTCTTATCACAAAACTACTTGGCCAGAGTAGTTAGCTAACATTCTAACATGGTTTCATACTATTTTAGTGTTGTGTAACACTTTACCAACCTGAAAATCAGGAAAGAAGGATGAGACAGGGCAACAGCTTCTTGATACGTTCGAAGTCTCTGGAGTTATGAGAATTTTCAAACAACGCACAGGGAAATCGCTACTGCAGGTCTGCCCCCTGCTGGTATGGAACTAGTACGACAAGTCCGTTTTACAAAGGAAATCACCCTTTTTAAATGCATACATTTTACATGTATTTTCAGCAACCCTTGTTACTTCAAAATAGAACATTACCTTGTATTCACAGAAAAATATATTTAAAGTAAATTACAATTCACAAAACAAAGGTAACCTTTTTGTGGACGTCACAATAGCAGCACTGTAATTGTATCTTTCGACTGTCATTTGTTGCACGTGCTACAAAAATCATTCTGTGCAATGGAAGATTTACCAACGTTACACCGGTCTGATAGTTTTGCCTATACATGCGTGAGACTGAGATGCTTGTTTATTTTGTTTTAAGTGCGTGCAGGGTGTGAGAGGGGAATCGATGTGCTTTGATTCCAGCTTGGTAGTTGTAGTCTGTGAAATTAAAAAGCACGTGTGTGTGAAGTATCCAAACAATGACACCTTCATTTCATTATGACTGCTTTAGCAACACACCTTAAGCTAATGTGTAGTGGGTCCCATTTAGAAATGGCTACTTCATTCGCGCTATCCTTGACTCATGGAGCTGTGTGAATTTTATTACAACTTTTCGCCACGGTATGGCAGTTTAAGTCCGCTTGATACTGTAAGGCGTAAGCCATTGGTTTCCAAAGGGGATTTTATTTGTGTCGCCAGCATAGCCTATTGACAATTTATGTTGTAAATAGGCCTACATATAAGCCTGCCTGTAGCTTAGGTAAGCTAACAGCTTTCTATTAGGATCTAGTTTGTTAGTTACAGTTTTGTCATAACTCCCTGATGCATTTTTGCATTTAGAATAGCCAGAGCGTGGATATCTCAATCGGAAAATTAAACGATATCGGGTGCCTATGGTCTAGGCTGGGTGAACCCTGATCTGCCCGCTATTTATTTTTTGATTTCTTAAAAGATTGAGCTTGGTCTGGTGAAAGCCAGACTAGCCATGGACCTCAGTTACACAATGCAAGGGAACATGAATCAGCCTATATTTGCACGAACAATAACGGACAACAGCTCTTCAACTTTGGCCCGTTAAAATGTCTAGCGACGCATTTCATCAAGGCCCATTTGAACATGTCTGTTATGTGCACCACTGGTTAGATGTAAAACAGCATTTCGTTTCAGACTACTGTTACTTAATTTGTGCATTGACAATAAAGTATTACATGAACTAAATATGACTAAAATCTTATGTAGAAGAAGAAACATTCACAAAAAATCCATCCATCCAAAAATGACCTTTGTTTTTGATAGCTGTTGAAACCGGCATGGAACTGACAGAGATGTTTTTGTTTATAAATAAATGAATAAATAAATAAATAAATAACATTATGCTGATACCTTTTGCTTTTCCCAAATACAATGTAGCGTATAGTGTAAGTGACCTTTTATCAATCCAGTTGCAATGGATGAACTGTGATGAACTGCCCTACTTGTGATTGTTTAGAGATTTTAAAGGTTTTATAACAATGCTACATCTTCTTTGGCTATTCTACAATCTATTCACCTTTTCAGCACCAGTAGGCTACTTTCTGTGCAGCCGCACACACACACTCAGGCATGCCAAACAAGCATACACAAAAGTTTCAAGAGTGGGGATTGGAGTAAAATATGGAGACAAATTGAAGTGTGATTTATTTTCGCGGAACGGATGTACAGGACTGAGCGGCGGTCATGTTTTGTACCGCTATGTGGTACATCTAGTTGAAAACTGTCTTGCCGGCAGGGGAAGGTCATACTACTCTTGATTGAAGCACTCAAAATCCCTCCGGTGGCCACGGGGGGCGGGCTATCTGTCTGAGGCCAGTTGGGTAGATAGATAGGCTAAAAATGCACATTACTGTAACTTCAAATACTGAAGTGATGTGATGCTTTGTTCTCACTGTTCTCACAGCAGCCTGTCTTCTTTACACTTTGAGTGAATGCCATACTGTACACATCCAATATTAAAATATGTTCAGGTCAGGTCACAGTGAAACAAGAGATTTTAAGAATGCAAATAAGAACCTTTAGTAATAATATAAGTCATGTAGCCTATGGCACTGGGATGTTCTGCAGAAGACCCAGGCCTAATTGCTGTGTTGCCTAATTTGCTGTGTTGTTTGAAGAAGAAAATGACACAATTGGATGAATATTCAAAATAGGTTCAATAAACAATTACAAAACATCTCAACTGGGTTCAATATACATCATTGTTTAGGGGGATATGGGCAACCTCTGGTAAGGCAATGGACCTCAATGTGGAATTGTGCCATATCTGATAGACCAAATCCCCATTCCTCTGAAGTGTAATTGGTGTCAATAACCACTTGGGAGCAGTAGAGAGCTGAGTTTATGATTAAATAACAACGTTATGACACTGAACACCAGCTAATACTAGTCACACTCGTGTGTGGTTACTTGTGGCAAACCGTTCCTTCTTGAAAATTCACTTTGGTTTAGTTTTTGTTAGTTAGTTTTGTGAGGTTTTTTTTTCTCATACAGTGGTTTTGTTAATATAGCCTACTTTCTTGATAATGGGTTATAACAAAAGTATTTCCCATTGTCTAGCAGCAATGAATCCTCCAATGTGTTATGAAAAAGACGGAGAAGTTTCCCCTTTAATGCAACTGACAGCTATATCAGTTTTTCTGTAATATATTCTGTTAATACACTGCATATATCTATATTGTTATTACTACTAATAGTGCTGCCACTACATTGCATATCTGTATGTTGTTCATATTTATTCTGCTCTTATAAGGTAACTGCTAATACACTGCACATATTTATATTTAATTTGTATTACTCTAAACCACCTTCTGTAAACCAACTGTATCACACGGCACTATATTTCTTGTCCTGTCTATGCACTTCCTGTCTATACTTTGTATATCACATTGCACTTTTCTGCTTTTTTGCACTTCTGGTTAGGCAAACTGCATTTCGTTGTTTTTGTAAGCTACTTTTGCTCTGCACAATTAAGTTGAATCAAATCTAAATATGACGCCTGCTAGTATTTAAATATAAATATACACTTTGTCTATACTTTGTTTTCACTCTAAATATATCAGTGAATGTGTGTGTATAACACAGACAGAGGTATCCAATATCATAAATGTAATGAGTATTAAATATAATGTGTGACGTAGGCTACTGTAGTTGTAGGCGGGGTCACGAGTAGGGATGGCAGGGTTTGATAAGCGCTTGCGCGCTCAGTGTAGACAAGCGCATCCAACCAACTGGAAATACAGATGTGTATTCTCATATTCTAACCAGGACGTATTCTGTACCAACGACACCTAGAAACTGAAGAAAAGACGCACTTTGTACAATATTAAGATGGTGGATTTTTCATAACAGTCTTTTGACAAATAATAGGTTGCAGGCTTCAGCTAGGCTAAGTTGATTTGAAACGGCGATTCGGTGAAGAAAGACAATGTGCCTAAAAGCGCTCCATCTGTAAACAACCGACGTTTCCATGCAATGTAAGTACGATTATTCGATATTTATCAAATAGATCTAGCTTATTATCAATGCGGTTGATGCTTAAATGTTCTCAATAATTGTTATATTTGCTGTATCGATGTAGGCTATCCCACTAATTTGCAAGGCGTCCATAGAATGGTTGTAGTGTAAACATTAGGGCGATGTCATTGGCATCAGCTCCTCCAATGTTTGGTAGGCTACGGAATAGGATAGCCCATTGTGGCTGTTCACATTTAAAATACATTCATGTTCGTGCCTAGGTACCGAGACGCAATTGTTTGACAGTGATGCCTCTTTGAAATGTGCTTGGCTACTACCACGAATTTGCTTTTAAATCCCTATAGTGGTCTATATCCATCCAGTGTAGTTAATGTGTGTCTGACTGACAACGTACTAGGTCTGCCTCTATATAGCATCGTGGACAATAACGAATGTAGCCTATAGACACGGAGTAATATTAGCGCTGGGTCAGTGCTTAGTTGAGAGAAGCTGACAGCCTGTGCTCGTTGGCTGCGCCGTGTCTAACGGATTTCTGAAATTCATGTGAAATGTATTTGTGTTTCATGCCTGTTTAGGTTGTTACAAGCCAAACCGTCTATTTTCACAATCTACATTTGCTTACACCTATACGGCTATTTTCACAGTCCAACGACTACTGTACAGTCTGTAAGCAAGAGTGAATGTGGCAGTGTAATAGCCCAATATTGCCTCAAGCCAAGCCAGGCTGTGGCTTCCCCCTCAGATTGCATGTCCACACTCAGGCCAGACCACACGACATCTTACAGTAGATTTCCGCTATTCGCAATCCTGCACGTCATCTCTGCTGAGTGGGGTTTCCTACTGACACAACACCACCTGGGCTGTGCTTCAAGCTCGTAGTGAGCTCAGGATATAAGGAACCTTTGGCCCTAATAGCTGGCACATTCCTGACCTGAGGGTTAAGTATCGTTGTAAGTCATGCCTTCACAGGACTCGGCTGTCGGAGATGCACTTTACAATGATTCTTCACGCCCTCACCATAACAAGTGTCAAACCACTCTGATGTTCAGACATGGGTAACGGAGTGGCTGCAGCTGTTGGGGTCAATGTGTGATGTACAGTACTGGTCATTTTTATCTCACCCATAAACCATGCCATGCCCATTTGTCTCTGTGTGTTATTTGTGTGATGGAATGATTAAATTAGCTTTAGTGGTGGTGCTTGTCATGTTCTCCTTATCCAGCGCTGACTGTAGACCGGCAGAGCAGGCAGCCTGAGGCGTTGGGCTTTGGATGATTTGGTTGATTATAATGAATCATTTAACATGGCGTCAACACAGAGTGCAGCATTTACTGGGTATCCGCGATGAGAAATGTGTGTAGGATCCCACTGCTCCTCTTGTTTATTTAAGAACGAAAGGAAGGAGAAAAGCATAAGACAGGCGGTAGCCTATGCCCCTGCCCGCCTACAGTATGCCCCTTCCTGCCTATGCCCCTGCCCCTGCCCACCTGTGCCCCTTCCTGCCTATGCCCCTGCCCGCCTGTGCCCACAGACCCAGCTTCCTATTAGAGTCCTCAGCAATGTTATTGTCTTGGCAGATATTACATGCATTCATGTGAAGTTGTTTTACGGTTTTACCTTCTGAACACGGCAGGGCGTTTTGTTGAGCATGTTGGCTTGTTGTGTATTGGCGGCGGTGAGGGCCATGCATACCTCTCTGCAGCCCAGATCAGCCGTGCAGATGTTTGGGTTTGGAATAGGAACAGCGAGCCGGGCCCAGTCCCCTCCTTTCCTAAAAATTCAGGAAGTCGGCCTGTTGCGCGCCAGGGCAAAGAGGGAATCAAATGTCTACCTCGACAGGGTA
Source organism: Alosa sapidissima (assembly GCF_018492685.1). Taxonomy (NCBI): domain Eukaryota; kingdom Metazoa; phylum Chordata; class Actinopteri; order Clupeiformes; family Clupeidae; genus Alosa; species Alosa sapidissima. Next base: position 17,292,992 of record NC_055967.1, read on the forward strand.
AGCAGGACCAGATGCTTGGCCCGGTACAGTACTGGCCCTTCCTCCTCACGCTCGGCCGCCTCACCGGCCTGATTCAGCAGGGGCCCCTGGGGCAGCGCCCCTTCGGGCCCCTCGGGGTCTAACACCACTGGATGATATCACATTCATCATGTTTGACAGATGCATCCATTTACCCGCTCGCTCCCCAGGCCCATAGCCGAGGAGCTCAGCTGACAAAAGAGGGTATTTGCTTATCTTAACTCTGGGAACTGGGAGGAGGCGCTCCTAGCAATTAGAGAAAACAATGGCATTGTGAGAAGGAGGCTATTGTGCCGTCCCACTGTTGTTCTGTTGTCTGATCTGTATGCTGGGATTTCGTCTGGAGGGGATCCCAGTGCAGTGATGCATTTGTGTACACCTGAGATTAACACTAAAGAGAGAGTACAATAGAAAGAGCAGCCACACTTTTCTAAACATTGCCTTGACAGCTTTGCCAATTGTTCTGTAGACTTTGTCTCTTTGCACATTCAATTTGCGCTTCAATACAGGAAAAATAGGTGAATCCAAAACATGATTAATAGGTTGTATTGAACTTCAGCAGGTCAAGTGCATGGGTATGATTTCACACCCATGTTAAATTGATGGTGTCTGTTATTTTATGACTCACAGACACTCTTGTGAAAAGTTACTTAGAAACGGTGTGTGTGTGTGGTGTGTGAAATGCAGTGAGTCAGAGTTAGGAAAGAGTTGCAGGAAACTTGTCATTCCTCTCAGCTGTGCGTCCTAATCAACGAGGAGGACTTCCTTTTTTTCCTCAATGGTCGAGCCAGAGGCTGGTGGCTCCAAGTTGAAACGGAGTGTAATTTTCTCGAGCAAGCTGAATGATTGGCTCGCTGTGGCGTAGCGTGAGATCCATGCTGATTGTGTGATGAAAGCACTGCTCTTTCCGGAGACTTCCAGCACAGGCTCTGAGTGCGTGTGGATGATGACGTTGCCATGGCGTTTCTTAATTTTAGAAGCAACTTCCTATGAATTGACGTCTCAACGGGCACAAGTATAGAAAAGCAGAAGAGACAAAGGAAAACAAAACCTCTACATAAGCAAGAATGGAAAGATGAGTTGAGCAGTTTTCAGTGTGATGATGATGTGTTGCTCCGGGAAATGCAGGCTTAGTTGTCATGTCTCATTTCTTTCTTCAAAGTGATGAACACCCTCGTAGTGCACCGCCCTCATCCTGCTTCCAACCCAGCGCTCCAGCAAACTAAACGGAGTTCACTTGGAAGAATTCATTTATTACACTTATAGAATTCATTTGATCACATGAGGTTTATTCAGAGTCCAATGTTACATTGTCCTGGCACTAGCCCCTCGGGCCAGTACATCAGATTTGTATTGGTCCGTTGTATATATTTGCTGGCCCAGAAAAGTCACTTTTACACAAAACTGTTCATTTATTATATTGTGATGAAACATTACATTGCTCCCTCGTTATTTCAGTAGTCTCACATGCTTAGCTTCAACTAGTTAGAATCACAGGTGAATCACTCGTGATGGTGACTTGTGGAAAAAAACTTTGGATCAGTGACTGGCCAACCAGCTTGTATGGTCTTTACTTGCCACTGGCCAGCAACAAACATATTTAATCCATATTACTAGTTAATAAAACACCATCAAACACTTGGTATAAGGAAATACAATACAATTAGCAACCACAATAAAGAAGAATATCCCTTCCACAGTTAGCCTTGTGTTCAGGTAGGCTGATGTCAGACTGCTATATTGAAATGAACCGTGAACAGGTAGCCGAACCAGCCGAGCCTTCACAGCTGCTCTGGCCACTGATTAGAGTGAACATGAATATTTCCTCTTGTTTGCGCACAGTTCATCTGCATGGGAGAATTTTTTTTGCCGTGTTTCCATGGTGAGGATTATAATTTTGAGGGGGCAGGGCCTGGTCGACGCAGCAGCGTGCAGTAGGCGTTGGAGAAGCTGCAGACGGGAGATTATCTCTATATATAATCCCAAATCTGTCACGTAACGACAAGGGACACACAAGGGTCCTGATTCAGTTTCCAGCGTCAGTATTTTAAGATGCATTCACATAGCATCAGAGGAACTCTCTGTGGGTAGATCACATTAGTGTGTGTGTGTGTGTGTGTGTGTGCGTGTGCGTGTGCGTGTGTGTGTGTGTGTGTGTGTGTGTGTGTGGAGTGGGCTGAATCAGAATCCTGGTGAGGTGACAGTGACGTGTGTGTAAGAGTGCATGAGAGGCAGCTCACGTGGCTGGCTGGAGAGAGAGAGAGAGAGAGAGAGAGAGAGAGAGAGAGAGAGAGAGAGATGAACATTGGGAGAGAGGGAGAGAGAGATGAACATTTGGAGAGAGAGAGAGAGAGAGAGAGAGAGAGAAAGAGAGATCAACATTGGGAGAGAGATGGAGAGAGAGATGAACATTGGGAGAGAGAGAGAGGAACATTGGGAGAGAGAGAGCAAAGTGCATACGCGTGGTTGTGTCTGTGTGTGTATTGATCCTTCTTCCCCTGCTCGATGGCTCTCAGGCCCAGAGTGGCTTTCAGAAAAGCTCCCCTCGGCCCCGCCCCTGGGAGACTTAGAGCCCAGAGGAGGATTAGTGTCTTAGTGTCTTAAGGTCTGGCCTGCACATCACCCCCGTGCCAAGAGGGCCGGCCTGCCCTGGCCAGTCCCACCGTCACAGGATCCTCCTCACGGTCCACTTCCTGTCCCTCCACATGCTCTCTCAGTGCCTGTGGTGCTGTCTGGCGTGAGCACAGCTGTATTTCAAAGTCAGTGTTTCCCATACATTGACTTATTTGTGGCGGCCCACCACAATATCAACATTGACCACCACACAATGATTTTCCTGGTTGTACTAAATTGTGCTTATATCTGGTTAGAATCATAACCGTGCTGCACTAATTTGTTAAAAACTGTTGCATTCAAGTTAATTCTGCAAACCTACCACCACAAATAGAATAGTTTCTGTGGGAAACACTGAAAGTGATGTGTGTCCCAGAGCGATGAGGAGGGGGGGCTAAGACGTCTAGGAGCCGGTCAGGGGGTCAGTTTTCCCTTCTGCTTAAGCCGTTAAGCCTTCGCTGGGAGTCGCGTGACCAGTGGACATGGTGGTGATGATGATGCATCGGCCAGGAGCATCTGCTTTTACGGCTGGCCAGCCCATGTGCACGGAGGAGGAAAGGAGAGAGTGAGAGAGACCTGGAGGGGGGAGGGGAAAGACAGGAGGAGAGAGAGAGAGAGGAGTGGAAGAGTGTGGGGGGGGGGAGAGGGTGAGGACAAAGAGGGGAGACTGATGGACCAAACTGTAAGTTTGAAGAGGGAGCCATACAGTAAGTGCACAGGCACCTGGAAAAGCACTATAGAAATGTAAGGTGTTGTTGTTGTTGTTGTTGTTGTTGTTGTTGTAGAGAGTAATGACAAACACAGAGTATCAGACATTGAGAATATCTGAGGCTGGGACAGGGGGAGGAGAAAGTTAATGGAAGTGAAGTAAGAGGTGGAATAAGAAAGAAACAGAGATAAACGGTGGATACACAGAAAAAGTGATGAACAGAGAGTATAGTCTCTTATGTTTGACGCTTTAAAAGAGTTGAGATGGTGTTGGGCGTTGGTTGGTGCCCACTAACAGAGCAGGGGAGAAGAGAGGAAAGAACAGGGCTGGATTGGAATGGAGTGGAGGGAAAGGAAGGGAAGAGATTGGAATGTTATGGTAGGTAAAGGAATGGAATGGTGTGGAACACTGCAGAGTGGAATAGGTGGGAAAAAAAGCTGAATGGAATAGGATAGATTGGAATGTAAGGGAATGGCGCGGGAAGGAGAGAGGCCTTGTGTGTTGTGGAGGTAGCTGCTTCTCACGGGGAAGACTAGCGCCTGGGTGACATGAACTGAGGGAGGGGGGACAGAAAGCAGAGTTCAGGGGTCACTCAGCTTGCTCTGCTACTGCAGAGAGCCTGTGTCACACACTCAATCACTGAAAACATGCATGCCCATACACACACACATACACACACACACACACACACACACACACACTCACACACACACACACACACACACACACACACACACACAAAACACACACACACACACACACACACACACACACACACACACACACACACACACACACACACACACACACAGGGAGAAGAGAAAGGCAGGGGGCTGACTCATGTGCTGACCGCAAACTCTTCCAGGTCAGCCTCTTCAGGGAAACAGAGTTGTGTTGTGTGACACTGTATGAGGAACTGATAGCTCCACTCTGCACTGCTAAAGAGTACCTGACCTGTCTGGTGCGTTAGTGTCCTGTTCCTCTTGCTCACGGTTGCGCTCTACCTAGGGGGAGACACTAGGGCCCGCGCTAATGAAGCTCCAAAATACTCAACATAGCAGAACTGAATTGAACATACGCAGAGGGGACACAACATTTTTCTCATAATTTCAAATATGCTTTCATGCTCTGTCGGAGTCCAGGAATGTAACTATTTCCAGATGCCCTCGCTCACTTCAAACTGCTCTCTGCAAAGCTGCGGTGTGAGTGTGTGTGTGTGTGTGTGTCTTTGTGTGTGTTTTTGTTTGTGTTTATGAGAGGCACATAGAGGGGGAGTGTGTGTGAGCCAGTGTGCTGGTGTGTGTTGAAGGAAGAGAGAGATGCATGTTGCAGTATGTGCCACGGTCGCTTTGTGTTTAGGGCTATTTTTATATGGAAACCACAGGAATCTGTTCCGCATGCAAACAAGCCCAAACTCCTCATCCTTTGCTGTGGCTGACACACACACTGCGCTCACAGTGATTGCCCTGCACCAAGCGGCTCAGTACCTGGCTTTCAATATCATCATACACACTTCAACTTTCAGGGACTTTCCATTTTTCATGGAATCACAAAGTTTGTTTTTTATATAATCATTATTACCTCCAAAACCAGTATGCCTTATTCCTCCTGTACTGTTTGTTCACTGTGGAGCAGTAGACGTTGCAGAGTGGAGACTGTTTAGTTTCAGCAAACTTTCCTTAATGAATGTGCAGAGATAAAGTGTGTGTCCCACTCACTCTTAAATGCCTTGACGTGTTCGCACTCTTCTCTCTCCAATGTTCTTGTTCCTCTTCTCCTCTCTCTCTCTCTCTCTCTCTCTCTCTGTCAACTTGCTATGCTTGTCTCTGTCTCTGTCCATTTGTCTCTTTGCCTAACTCGTCAGTTCTCTCTCTCTGTCTCTCTCTCCCTCTCTCTCTCTCTTTCTCTCTCTTTCTCTGTCTCTCTATCTTTCTCTCTCTCTCTCTCTCTGTCTCTTATACTCAATCACTGTCCCCCTCTCACTCCCTGTCTGTCTCCTCTTGTGTCCCTCAGATCTCTCTGTGTCCGGTGATGGGATATGATGGAGGACAAAAGCCCTCGCGTAGCCGACTACTTTGTGGTGGCCGGCCTGACCACCTCCTCAAAGCCCCTGGAGGAGGAGCTTCACCAGCAGGCCGATGAGTCGTGCCACCGCCCCGCCGCCGCGGCCGCTGGCCAGGGCAGGGCCCCCATCACCGACGTGGCGGTGGTCATCCGTTCGCAGGGCGAGGAGGTGCCGCGCGGCTACACCTGTGTGGAGAGCACCCCCTCTGGGCTGCCCGCGGAGCTCAACGCTGGGACGCTCTTGGGGCCGCAGATCTTCCTGTGCTACCGCAGGGGCAGGGACAAGCCCCCCCTCACAGACCTGGGGTGAGGCAGCAGCAGCTGGGAGCTCATGGAGATGCAGATTTTTACACATAGAATTTGGCGACATGGCATTTCTAACAATAGACACAATCCCCCCCAGGACATATCGCTTAGTCATGGTTTTGTGCATGGGTGGAGGTGGATGTGCATGGCAGGGTTTGAGCTAGGAGAGGGGGCTGGGGAGAAATCACTCCAAAGTGGTCAGCATTTTTTGTTTTTTACTGCGTAGCCCTAAAAAGTTACTGTAATAGAGGAAAGGTCATGGAGACCCCATGTCCATCAGATCTTCTTTATTTACAGTATTAGCCAGTTAGTTTTAAAACATCATCTTGTCTAAGTGTGCATGACACTCCATGTAGAGGTCACTGTCCATCTCAGGAGACTGAATAGGTTGAGAAAGAGATAAATAGTTAATGATGCAATGCTCTGCCTCTGGGTCAAGTGCTGCGCTTTGGGATGGCTGGGATTGTTGGTGTGCATCAGTGTTGAGCGCAAGCCAGGATTGTGTGTGTGTGTGTGTGTGTTTATTATACTGAGAGGGCCTTGAAGTTGGGCCATGTAAATTTACATGAGGGAGCAGCAGTGTCCTCAGCCTGTGGCCTAATTGGCGTCCAGATGCCTTCCTAGCGGTCTGAATGAGATGCTGAGATGTCACAGTTCTAACAATAAATCATGTGTAGGTGTGTTCCTGTCCTACAGTGTGTCTGTGTGTGTGTGTGTGTTTGTGTGTGTGTGTGTGTGTGTGTGTGTGTGTGTGTGTGTGTGTGTGTGTGTGTGTTTGTGTGTGTGTGTTTGTGTTTCTGTGCATGTGTGTGCGTGTGTCAGTGGAGATAGATATAATTTATTGATCTCCAAGGGGATTCTATTTCATCAAACAGTACACATATCAACCAGAGGCATAAAATTGTGTGCATGTGTTTGTGCATGTGTTTGTGTGTATGGATGCATGCCTCTGTCTGTGTGTGCGTGCGTGCATGCGTACGTGTGTGTGTATGTGCGTGCATGTGCGTGTGTGTGCGTGCGTGCATGTATGTGTGTGTGTGTGTGTGTGTGTTATCTGTGAGTGTAAAAGTGTGTGTGAGTTGTCACGTCGTTCCTCCTCTTTCCCAGAGTCCTCTATGAGTGGCAGGAGAAGCTGAGGCTGTGTGTGAGAGAGTCATATAGAGGGGGAGTGTGTGTGAGTCAGTGTGTCAGTGTGTTAGTGTGTGTTTGAGGAAGAGAGAGATGTATGTTGCAATGTGGGGCGGCACCAAGCGTGCATTTAAAAAAATCTCACTGCACGCAATTGGATAACACAATACGACCAACGTTTACTGACTGATTCCGGACTTGGACGCAATTTAATAACACTACGACTGTCATCTGTTTAGCTCGCCTTTGGCCTCCCTATATCAGATACACCGATGTGATTTGCTCCCCGCGTTACAAGTGGCAAAAGTA
>NC_055967.1:17305138-17307638 GCF_018492685.1 Alosa sapidissima
CGCGTTCCGCAGCTTTCTTACCTTCCTTTACCGATACTCCATCTCCGGCCCACACATCCTCCCCATAGAGAAGTAAGTTGGTGCGCCATTAACATTACATTAACATTACATTCTCCCCATAGAGAAGTAAGTTGGTGCGCCATTAACATTACATTAACATTACATCCTTCCCATAGAGAAGTGAGTTGGTGAGCTATTTTTTAGGGTTTTTTGCCATTTTGGCATCCACCCAGCATTTTCAATGTTAACATTAACTTTGGACAGTGGCAATCTTTTTTTATTGACATATTTTCAGGATGGCTGCCATCCATGTTCACTGAAAGCAAAGAGTAGCATATCTCTGGGTTAATTAAGGTGTTTTTGGTATCACAGGACTCTGGGCTGGGCTGCATTTGTGTATCTCAAATGTCTTTTGGTGCTTTGGTACTCACTGTTTGTCCCTTCTCTCTCTCTGTAGGCACATCTCCCACTTCATGCACAAAGTGCCCTTCCCCTCCTCACAAAGGCCTCGCATCCTGGTGCAGGTAAAGCCCATCAAATTCCACCTCTCTCTTCTTTAAATAGAAACTTGTCAGCATTATACAAACGTCTCTTTTTAATAGGCTGAGAATGATAAGCTTTCAGACAGGTTTTCCAGAGTTAATTTGCATTCGTAATCTTGTTAAATCCCTAAAGATGATTTGTTGTCACTTTTATGTGACTGCTCACCAGTCTCTGCACTTGTCTCAGTTGGAGTATTATTGGGGCCTTGGCACCTCTGTTGGAAGTGGTGCTGGCTGCTGGATAGCAGCTAAGGGCCCGTCTACACGGGTAGGACACTGGTTTTTTTTAAACCGGTGAGTTTTTGTTGAATCGGTTACGCCTTGCGTGTACACGACGCCGGCAGTTAAGGAGACTGTAACCGGTAGTTTTTGTTACCGGGTTCCGAAGTGGGATGCCACCATGGGGGCGCTCCCCCCTCTCCTCTGGGCCTCTGTGTCCCGGGCCATGCAGTGCTGCCTGGGTGATTTAGATGATTTATGTTCCTTATTCACACAGGCTGCAGCTGCACTGTTGATTTTGGTATTTAGGGAAACGTGCCTATTTGTAACCGTCTTTCTCTTTCTCTCTCTTTCTGTGTGTGTGTCTGTGTGTGTGTGTGTGTGTGTGTGTGCGTGCGTGCGTGCGTGCGTGCGTGCGTGCGTGCGTGTTGTGTTGTGTGTGTGTGTGCGTGTGTGTGTGTGCTCTTTACAGCTGTCTCCACACGATAGCCTGATGCTGAGCCAGCCAGTGTCCTCTCCTCTGCCTCTGAGGTACATCACACCGAGTGGCACACACACACACGCACGCACACGCACACATACACACACACACACACACACACACACACACACACACAGAGAGACTGAGGCCTGTGTTTATTTCTCTCCCCGCTGTAGTGGTGGTCGTCTGTCCACGCTGCTGTTGAACCTGGGCCCCAAGAACGCCGCTAGCCTGCTGGTCCTGGCCGTCACAGAACACAAGATCCTGCTGCACTCACTCCGGCCGGCCGTGCTGACCAGCGTGGCCGAGGCCCTGGTCTCGGTGAGTCTCCATTGCCTCCGGAAAAGCCCAGGGAAGGTCACTGAATGGGGGGCTGACCCTCAAGTCCCTCAGGTCACTGTGTGAAGGACGGGGTCAGTGTGCACTTTCCAGGTGCAGGACAGGTGAACCCAGAAACGTCTGAAGAAAGAGTCCGCACATTATGTAGGGAGCCTGAGGAGGACCAAAATGGTCAAAATGTTGCAGAAATGAAAAAAAAAAAACCTTCCAGAGAAAATGGAGTGTGTGGAGAGAGCTGTGTGTGTGGACACAGTGGAGCTGTGTATGTGGACTTCCTGAGGCTTATCCTCACTCTCTGAGGACGTCTCTCCTGTCCTCCTCCAGGGCTGCGGACAGAGGGAGGTGTCTGACCAGTGTTCCTGTCAGACAATCAATCACTGCCAGTCTGATGGGTCAGTCAGCGGCTCAGGCAGGCAGGTTGGCAGTGGCCTGAAGGATTGTGAATGGCTCCGTTCGGGGGAAGACAGTCACTCTGGTGTCAATCAGAATCAGGTTGATTTCACCAAGTGAATTAGCACACATGAGGAGTTTGGTTCTGTCTGAATGTGGTGTCATTCTTGGAGTACAGACAATATACAAAGAGTTTGGTTCCAAAACGCTATATCCTCCATTTTAATGAATTTTCATAAATGACTTTTTATTATTTTGTTTTCCAAGTAATTTCAGTGGAAATGTAACTGGGTCTGTCTTTCTTTACTCAAACAAAACAACAGAACTGCAATATTATTGATATTACTTGAAATATTAAAATAAATAACATGACTTATTAATGTTTTCAAAAATGGATTTATAGTGTTCTGGAACCAAATTCTTCATATAGGCACTATAATAGAATATACTGTATATACAATATACAACACACAGACAATGAGCATTGTTATCAGGCAGCTCTGTGTTGTGCCACTGGTCTGTTGGACTC
>NC_055967.1:17312638-17337638 GCF_018492685.1 Alosa sapidissima
GAGAGAGAGAGAGACACACACACACACACACACACACTCACTCACACACACACACACACACACACACACACACACACACACACACACACACACACACACTGTGCACAGCCCCAGTGGAAATTAGGCTCGGCTGACATGTCCAGCAGAATCCTTTGTGATTAATAGAACATTTCTCTGCACATCTGCTGCCTCTTACATAAGCACCCCAGAAAGGCCGAGTCCGCCGGCTCGCTGGCTGTCTTGCGTAACATCGGCGCTTAGGTCTCGGGCGGTCAGGTTTTCTGACAGAGCAAGATAAATATCGGCCACTAAGTTCTCACACATCTCTGGCCTTTCATGTGGTCTCGCGGGGGAGAGAAATAGATGGCCTGCTAGCGACAGGTGAATTATAACGAGGCCGCTGGGGTTCACAGCCTTGCGACTGTATCTGTGTGAGAGAACATGTGTTTCCCCCTCACCCTCTTATCTCATACCCCCCCCCCCCGATCTCTCCTCTCGCTGACAGCCTTATCTCCGATCTCTCCCTTATGTCCGATCTCTCTCCCTTATCTTCGATCTCTGTCCCGATCTCTCCTCTCGCTGACTGCCTGTCTGATTTCCGCAGGCTTTCTGAAGAGCCGTGATCGCTCGCACCAGAAGTTCTACTCGCTCATGACCAAGACCCAGATGTTCATCCGGTTTATTGAGGAATGCTCTTTCGTCAGCGACAAAGACGCCAGCTTGGCCTTCTTCGACGACTGCGTCGACAAGGTAACATTTCTTTTTAGAAACATTTTAGAGTTGTGTGTTTACATTGAAGCACTCTGAATCATCACAGTATTTGAGAAGGATCTAAGAGATAATGATGATTAACATCAAGGGCAGAGTGAGGACTAAGTTACCGTAAAAGACAAATAATTGCGCCCACATTGCTGACTAACATTTCCACTTTCCTCCTGAAAGAATTTGTTTGTCATTATTTTATTTTTAGCAGCAGGGCCACTTTTCCTGCACTTGTATCCCCTTGGCTTTCTCTGTGCTATTTCCAGTCTAAACAAGTTTTCTCTCTCTCTGCTTCTCTCTTCCACCTTTTTCTTTCTTTTCTTTTGTTTTTCTTCTCTCATCTCTGTTCACTGCTTGCGTGGAAAGCTCTTCGGAGCGGAGAAGGGAGGCAAGGTAAGCCACAGAGACCCAGAGACAGGTTGTTGTTCCTCTCAGAGCCAAGCTGCAGTGATGGGAAGGGAGATGTTTTTCTCTGCGACGCTTAGAATGACTGATCACCCCCCCCCCCCCCCCCTTTGATATCTCTATGATCGGCTCCCTCCCTCCCAAGTGTCTTAGCGATGCAGATACGAACGCGTTCTCTGGGGAGGCGTAGCGCACCGAGCGCTTTCGTCTCAACAGCATCCAGGTGGAGAGGAGGAGGAGGAGGAGGATCTGAGGATCACAGCAGCTGAGAGGGAGAGAGACGTTTTGCTTCTCGGAGTGAAGCCAGAGTAATCGTTTTGAGAAATCAGGGCCGTCCGAGATCGTGACAGTGACTTCTTGCCGAGTGAGAGAGAGGCTTCTTGCGCGGTGTGCCATGGAGTTCGGGATTGGTAGATGGGTGTATCTGGGCGGGGGAGGGGTTGGGGGGGGTGGGGGGGTTTGGGGCAGAAGAAAAAGGGAGAGATTCAAAATGCTCGAACGCGTTTGGCAAGGGCCTGAGGAGCCTGGGCGGCTGGGCTGTCTCTGTGAGTTTGTGATGGGAGCGTGCAATATTAAATAAATAACACACCGCCATAGCTCTGCTGCAGACAGCACTCAGCGCAAACAGCTAAGACACTCCCGGCCCATCCCGCCAGCATGAATAATGGATGGGAGGAGAGAGCTGTGTGTGCCGCTGGTTGAGCTTGTCAGCAGGGGGATTCAGGGGGGCAGAGGGTGCGGAGTCTCATAAAGGCTGGCGGGGTGTCAGTCAGCTGCCATCGCTACGACACACACATACAGGCATCCAGAGGCATACACAGATGTGCACACAAGCACACACACACACACACACACACACACACACACACACACACACACAAGCACACACTCACTCACACACACACACACACACACACACACACACACACACACACACACACACACACACACACACACAAGCACACACTCAAACATACACACACACACACACACACAAGCACCCACTCAAACACACACACATGCAAAAACACACTCAAACACACAAACATGCAAACACACACACTCACATGCAGATACCGTCAAAAGTGCACGGCCACTCATAAGCAAACACACACACCGTGTGTGTACAGATGTGCACGCCCACACATGGTCACATTAAGCCCATTTCACCCTTCATATTCCCCATACACACACACACACACACACACACACACACACACACACACACACACACACACACACACACTCAAATGTGTGCTTCGTGGCTCTTGGGTGTGTGTGGAGGATATGATGTTCTGTTCCCCCAGCTGTGGCGCATGGAGAACAGCGTGTTCATGTGCTGCTCTGTTCTCCGCTGTGCACTCGTGAACTCCAGCTCATGAAACCGGAATCTCCCTTCAGAGTTAACGTCTTAATTACGCCGAGGGACGTCTGCAGGCACACACACACACACACACACCAGAGTTTATCCTGCTGTGGTCTGCTCTGCCCTCGGCGCTGGTCTGCCTGATGCTGTCCTGTGCTGTGTTGCGCTATGGGATGCCATTTTGTTTGGGCTGTGGTGCCTTTTCCCCCCAAGGTGACTGAGGGAATTAGAGGGTTGTGTTTTGGGGGTTGTGTTTAGCACAGCGGGATTAAAGACTAGAGACTGAATGGGTGGACCTCTGGAGTAGGTCCTCTTGCTTGGTGTGTGTGTGTGTGTGTGTGTGTGTGTGTGTGTTTCTGTGTGTGTGTGTGTATGTGAGTGTGAGTATGTGTGTGTGAGTGTGCATGCACGTAGGCCTGTCTGCAGCATAAAATGCAATGCGGTGTAGTGGTGGTCCTAATGCATTTATACTATTTACACTTGTTAAATGTAGATGATATTGCTTAGTGGAGCAGGACACACATAGCGAGTACTGTAATTGGGGGCCAAGCAGCGAAGCTGCGAAGCCCCATTGTGTTTCTATGTTTTCTTATTATTGGGGGCCAAGCAGCGAAGCTGCGAGGCAACCCATAGTGATTCTATGTTTTCTTCCCTATTATTATTATTACGCTTCCGCCATGGGAGTCTATGGCAGCCCATAGAACCGTATGGTAAAAAGTTGTGAAATTTGGCACACCGATTGGGGACAGGCCCATGATTAATTTCACCAAGTTTCATGTCGGCTCCTCGAGGGCTCTAGCGCCACCAACAGGCCAAAGTTGGACGTGCGTTCACGCACGTAACTTTTGACCTGTTTATCCGATTTTGAAAAATGAGGTACCGTTGGAATCCTTGGACCAAGCAGAGTTCAACGCACCCTATGACGTCATTTTCCGCCATGATGGATTTTCCGCCATTTTGAATTTCATCAAAATCACTTAAAACGTATCAGAGGTCACACATTTTGTCCGATCGACACCAAACTTCATAGATATCATCTACAGACCATGCCTCATTAATGCATTGCTTTTTGTCTTCGGAACTAAAACCGTTCGCGCGTAACAGCCAATCGAAATTTGCGGCGAAGCCGCCAAACAGGAAGTGAGCTCATATCTCAGCAACCCATTGATCTATCATAACCAAACTTATTCCATGGACTCAAGACCCAATCAGGGGGACGCTCAAGAAATTTGGTGACCTTTGACCTCTAGGGGGCGCTGTAATTAAGAAACATGCCTTTTGGCCTGTAGCAGCAGTTGTGCTTAGAATTAAAACCCACTAGTGGTGTCTGGTACTACTGTTGAAGGTCCTTAGGCCGACCCAAGCCAACTTGTGATGTCATCCTAATTGATTCGGCCGCCATATTGGATTAAATCAAAAACACAAAAAAGTTTTGGCAGGTCACAAATTTCATCTGTTCCTCACCAAAATTGGCAGAGACCATCTTCAGACCATGCCTGATGAGTGCATTGCTTTCTGGAACAATTGACAGAAGCTTTGGCCTGTACCAGCCAATCAAAATTTGCGGCAAAGCCGCCAAACAGGAAGTGATTTCATATCTCAGCAACGCTTTCATGTATCAAAACCAAACTTAGTACATGTACCTCAGACCACATCGGGAGGACGCTCAAGAAATTTGGTGACATTTGACCTCTAGGGGGCTCCGTAATTGACAAAAATGCATTTTGGCCAGTAGTTGCTGATGCGCATTATTTTGCAATGGAAGTCAATGGCAGCCCATAGAACCGTCTGGTAAAAAGTTATACAATTTGGCACACTAATTAGGGACAGTCCAATAATTCATTTCACCAAGTTTCATGCCGGCACCTCCAGCGCTCTAGCGCCACCAACAGGCCAAAGTTGGACGTGCGTTCACACACGTAACTTTTGACCTGTTGATCCGATTTTGAAAAATGAGGTACCGTTGGAATCCTTGGACCAAGCCGAGTTCAACGCACCCTATGACGTCATTTTCCGCCATGATGTATTTTCCGCCATTTTGGATTTCATCAAAATCACTTAAAACGTATCAGAGGTCACACATTTTGTCCGATCGACACCAAACTTCATAGATATCATCTACAGACCATGCCTCATTAATGCATTGCTTTTTGTCTTCGGAACTAAAACCGTTCGTGCGTAACAGCCAATCGAAATTTGCGGCGAAGCCGCCAAACAGGAAGTGAGCTCATATCTCAGCAACCCTGCCATGTATCATAACCAAACTTACTACATGGATTCATCACCCCAATAGGAGGACACTCAAAAACTTTGGTGATCTATGATTTGTAGGGGGTGCTGCAATTAGCAATATTGCATTTTGATCTATAGTTGCTGATGTGTTTTATCGATCTTTTATTTTTTGATGTGAAACTGATGACAACATGTTCCATCCAGTTCATTCTAATGCGTGCGTGCAAGGGCGGGGCGTGCCAGGACGGGGTGGGACGGGCAGGGATGATTAGGTGGGGGGCTGGCTGGCGGAGGCAATGACAATACTCAGCCCTGTTTCAGCCCTACAAAATCAAGTATGTTTTCATATTAAACTTGTTGAAAGTGTTGATGGCGGGTATCTGCTGAATTCAATCTTGTCACCGTGGCTACTCCGGCCTATACTGCTTGGCCCCCTCATTGCTGCTTGCAGCTATATTTGGGGGCCAAGCAGCGAAGCTGCGAAGGCACCCATTGTTTTTCTATTTGTTCTTATTATTATTATTATTATTATTATTATTATTATTATTCCGCCATTAAAGTCAATGGCAGCCCATAGAACCGTCTGGTGAAAAGTTGTGAAATTTGGCACACTGATTAGGGACAGTCCCATGATTAATGTCACCAAGTTTCATGATGGCACCTCAAGCACTCTAGCGCCACCAACAGGCCAAAGTTGGACTTGCGTTCACGCACGTAACTTCTGACCTGTTGACCCGATTGTCAAAAATGAGGTATCGTTGGAATCCTTGGACCAAGCCGAGTTCAACGCACCCTATGACGTCATTTTCCGCCATGATGGATTTTCCGCCATATTGGATTTTAGTGAAAGTGAAACTAAAACTTCACAGGTCACAAATTTTGTCCGATCGTCACCAAACTTGACACACATGATCTTCAGCCCAAGCCTCACAAAAGATACTCCTTTTCGTCTTCGGAACTCAAAGCGTTCGCCCGTAACAGCCAATCGAAATATGCGGCGAAGCCGCCAAACAGGAAGTGAGCTCATATCTCAGCAACCCATTGATCTATCATAACCAAACTTATTCCATGGACTCAGGACCCAATCTGTGGGACGCACAAGAAATTTGGTGACCTTTGACCTCTAGGGGGCGCTGTAATTAAGAAACATGCCTTTTGGCCTGTAGCAGCAGTTGTGCTTAGAATTAAAACGCACTAGTGGTGTCTGGTAATACTGTTGGAGGTCCTTAGGCCAACCCAAGCCAACTTGTGATGTCATCGTAATTGATTCGGCCGCCATATTGGATTTAATCAAAAACACGTACGAATTTTCGCAGGTCACAAATTTCAGTGGATCCTCAACAAAATTGGCAGAGATCATCTTCAGACCATGCCTTATCAGTGCATTGCTTTCTGGAACAATTGACAGAAGCATTCGGCTGTAACAGCCAATCGAAATTTGCGGCGAAGCCGCCAAACAGGAAGTGAGCTCATATCTCAGCAACCCTTGCATGTATCAAAGCCAAACTGGGTGCATAGACTCATGACCCAATCAGGGGGACACTCAATAAATCTGGTGACCTTTGACCTCTAGGGGGCGCTGTAATTAAGAAACATGCCTTTTGGCCTGTAGCTGCTGTTGTGTTTGGAATTAAAATGCACTAGTGGTGTCTGGTAACACTGTTGGAGGTCCTTAGGCCGACCCAAGTGAACTTGTGATGTCATCGTAATTGATTCGGCCGCCATATTGGATTTAATCAAAAACACGTACAAGTTTTCACAGGTCACAAATTTCAGCGGATTCTCACCAAAATTGGCAGAGACCATCTTCAGACCATAATCTATCAATATATTGCTTTCTGGAACAATTGGCAAAAGCATTCGCTTGTAACAGTCAATCAAAATTGGTGGCGAACCCGCCAAACAGGAAGTGAGCTCATATCTCAACAACCCTGCCATGTATCATAACCAAACTTACTATATGGATTCATGACCCCATTAGGAGGACGCTCAAAAAATTTGGTGACCTTTGACCTGTAGGAGGTGCTGCAATTAGCAATATTGCATTTTGATGTGTAGTTGCTGATTTGTTTTATCAATCTTTTATTTTTTGATGTGAAACTGATGACAACATGTTCCATCCAGTTAATTCTAATGCGTGCGTGCAAGGGCATGGCAGGATGGGGTGGGACGGGCTGGGGTGATTAGGTGGGGGGGCTGGCTGGCGGAGGCGTGGCAATACTCAGCCCTGTTTCAGCCCTGTTGATCACGGGTGTCTGCTGAGTTCTATCTTGTCGCCGTAGCTACTCCGGCCTATTCTGCTTGGCCCCCTCATTGCTGCTTGCAGCTATATTTGGGGGCCAAGCAGCGAAGCTGCGAGGCAACCCATAGTGATTCTATGTTTTCTTCCCTATTATTATTATTACGCTTCCGCCATGGGAGTCTATGGCAGCCCATAGAACCGTATGGTAAAAAGTTGTGAAATTTGGCACACCGATTGGGGACAGGCCCTTGATTAATTTCACCAAGTTTCATGTCGGCTCCTCGAGGGCTCTAGCGCCACCAACAGGCCAAAGTTGGACGTGCGTTCACGCACGTAACTTTTGACCTGTTGATCCGATTTTGAAAAATGAGGTACCGTTGGAATCCTTGGACCAAGCAGAGTTCAACGCACCCTATGACGTCATTTTCCGCCATGATGGATTTTCCGCCATTTTGAATTTCATCAAAATCACTTAAAACGTATCAGAGGTCACACATTTTGTCCGATCGACACCAAACTTCATAGATATCATCTACAGACCATGCCTCATTAATGCATTGCTTTTTGTCTTCGGAACTAAAACCGTTCGCGCGTAACAGCCAATCGAAATTTGCGGCGAAGCCGCCAAACAGGAAGTGAGCTCATATCTCAGCAACCCATTGATCTATCATAACCAAACTTATTCCATGGACTCAAGACCCAATCAGGGGGACGCTCAAGAAATTTGGTGACCTTTGACCTCTAGGGGGCGCTGTAATTAAGAAACATGCCTTTTGGCCTGTAGCAGCAGTTGTGCTTAGAATTAAAACCCACTAGTGGTGTCTGGTACTACTGTTGAAGGTCCTTAGGCCGACCCAAGCCAACTTGTGATGTCATCCTAATTGATTCGGCCGCCATATTGGATTAAATCAAAAACACAAAAAAGTTTTGGCAGGTCACAAATTTCATCTGTTCCTCACCAAAATTGGCAGAGACCATCTTCAGACCATGCCTGATGAGTGCATTGCTTTCTGGAACAATTGACAGAAGCTTTGGCCTGTACCAGCCAATCAAAATTTGCGGCGAAGCCGCCAAACAGGAAGTGATTTCATATCTCAGCAACGCTTTCATGTATCAAAACCAAACTTAGTACATGTACCTCAGACCACATCGGGAGGACGCTCAAGAAATTTGGTGACATTTGACCTCTAGGGGGCTCCGTAATTGACAAAAATGCATTTTGGCCAGTAGTTGCTGATGCGCATTATTTTGCAATGGAAGTCAATGGCAGCCCATAGAACCGTCTGGTAAAAAGTTATACAATTTTGCACACTAATTGGGGACAGTCCAATAATTCATTTCACCAAGTTTCATGCCGGGACCTCAAGCGCTCTAGCGCCACCAACAGGCCAAAGTTGGACTTGTGTTTACGGACGTAACTTTTGACCTGTTGACTCGAATGGCAAAATGAGGTATCATTGGAATCCTTGGGCCAAGCCGAGTTCAACACATCCTATGACGTCAATTTTTGACCTCTGTGTTTAAATCACAGCAAGTGTGATCATATCTCAGTCAATCTTTTATTTTTGATGTGAAACTGATGACAGCGAGTTCCATCCAGTTAATTCTAATGCGTGCGTGCAAGGGTGGGGCGGGGTGGGACGGGCAGGGGCGGTTGCGGCGGTGGGCTGGCTGGGGGAGGGGGCGGCGACACTCAGCCCTGGTTCAGCCCGACAAAATCAGTTATGTTTTGATGTGAAACTTGACCTTGTAACTCAGCCAATCTTGGGTTGTATGGCATGGAACTTGCTGTGACTGCTTAAGGCTATATGTCTGATGCAACGGCATTGACTTACATGGCAAATCTGGCCTGCTGATCTCACTGCTTGGCCCCCTCATTGCTGCTTGCAGCTATATTTGGGGGCCAAGCAGCGAAGCTGCGAGGCAACCATTGTGTTTCTATTTGTTCTTATTATTATTATTATTATTCCGCCATTGAAGTCAATGGCAGCCCATAGAACCGTCTGGTGAAAAGTTGTGAAATTTGGCACACTGATTAGGGACAGTCCCATGATTAATGTCACCAAGTTTCATGATGGCACCTAGAGCACTCTAGCGCCACCAACAGGCCAAAGTTGGACGTGCGTTCACGCACGTAACTTTTGACCCCTATGGCCGATTGTCAAAAATGAGGTATCGTTGGAATCCTTGGACCAAGCCGAGTTCAACGCACCCTATGACGTCAATTTCCGCCATGATGGATTTTCCGCCATATTGGATTTTAGTGAAAGTGAAACTAAAACTTCACAGGTCACAAATTTTGTCCGATCAACACCAAACTTGACACACATGCTCTTCAGACGAAGCCGCACAAAAGTTATTCCTTTTCGTCTTCGGAACTAAAACCGTTCGCGCGTAACAGCCAATCGAAATTTGCGGCGAAGCCGCCAAACAGGAAGTGAGCTCATATCTCAGCAACCCTTGCATGTATCAAAGCCAAACTTGGTGCATGGACTCAGGACCCAATCAGGGGGACGCTCAAGAAATCTGGTGACCTTTGACCTCTAGGGGGCGCTGTAATTAAGAAACATGCCTTTTGGCCTGTAGCTGCTGTTGTGCTTAGAATTAAAACGCACTAGTGGTGTCTGGTAATACTGTTGGAGGTCCTAAGGCCGACCCAGGCCAATTTGTGATGTCATCTTAATTGATTCGGCCGCCATATTGGATTTAATCAAAAACACGTACGAATTTTCGCAGGTCACAAATTTCAGCGGATCCTCACCAAAATTGGCAGAGAACATCTTCAGACCATGCCTTATCAGTGCATCGCTTTTTGGAACGATTGACAGTAGCATTCGGCTGTAACAGCCAATCGAAACTTGCAGCGAAGCGGCCAAACAGGAAGTGAGCTCATATCTCAGCAACCCTGCCATGTATCATCACCAAACTTACTACATATGTTCATGACCCCATTAGGAGGACGCTCAAGAAATTTGGTGACATTTGACCTCTAGGGGGCACCGTAATTGACAAAAATGCATTTTGGCCAGTAGTTGCTGATGCGCATTATTTTGCAATGGAAGTCAATGGCAGCCCATAGAACCATCTGGTAAAAAGTTATACAATTTTGCACACTAATTGGGGACAGTCCAATAATTAATTTCACCAAGTTTCATGCCGGCACCTCAAGCGCTCTAGCGCCACCAACAGGCCAAAGTTGGACTTGTGTTTACGGACGTAACTTTTGACCTATTGACCCGAATGGCAAAATGAGGTATCATTGGAATCCTTGGGCCAAGCCGAGTTCAACACACCCTATGACGTCAATTGTTGACCTCTATGTTTAAATCACAGCAAGTGTGATCATATCTCAGTCAATCTTTTATTTTTGATGTGAAACTGATGACAGCAAGTTCCATCTAGTTCATTCTAATGTGTGCGTGCAAGGGTGGGACGGGGTGGGATGGGCAGGGGCGGTTGCGGCGGTGGGCTGGCTTGGGGAGGGGGCGGCGACACTCAGCCCTGGTTCAGCCCCACAAAATCAGTTATGTTTTGATGTGAAACTTGACCTTGTAACTCAGCCAATCTTGGGTTGTATGGCATGGAACTTGCTGTGACTGCTTAAGGCTATATGTCTGATGCAACGGCATTGACTTACATGGCAAATCTGGTCTGCTGATCTCACTGCTTGGCCCCCTCATTGCTGCTTGCAGCTATATTTATTGGGGGCCAAGCAGCGAAGCTGCGAAGGCACCCATTGTGTTTGTTAGTTTTCTTATTATTATTATTATTATTATTATTATTACGCTTCCGTCATTGAAGTCAATGGCAGCCCATAGAACCGTCTGGTGAAAAGTTCTGAAATTTGGCACACTGATTGGGGACAGTCTCATGATTAATTTCACCAAGTTTCATACCGGCACCTTGAGCGCTCTAGCGCCACCAACAGGCCAAAGTTGGATGTGCGTTCACGCACGTAACTTTTGACCCGTTGATCCGATTGTCAAAAATTAGGTATTGTTAGAATCCTTGGACCAAGCCGAGTTCAACGCACCCTATGACGTCAATTTCCGCCATGATGGATTTTCCGCCATTTTGGATTTCATCAAAAACACTAAAAAGTCTTCAAAGGTCACAAATTTTGTCCGATCGACACCAAATCTGACACACTTGATCTTCAGACCAAGCCTCACAAAAGTTATTCATTTTCGTCTTCGGAACTCAAACCGTTCGCCCGTAACAGCCAATCGAAGTTTGCGGCGAAGCCGCCAAACAGGAAGTGAGCTCATATCTCAGCAACCCATTCATCTATCATAACCAAACTTAGTACATGGACTCAGGACCCAATCAGGGGGACGCTCAAGAAATCTGGTGACCTTTGACCTCTAGGGGGCGCTGTAATTAAGAAACATGCCTTTTGGCCTGTAGCAGCAGTTGTGCTTAGAATTAAAACCCACTAGTGGTGTCTGGTACTACTGTTGAAGGTCCTTAGGCCGACCCAAGCCAACTTGTGATGTCATCGTAATTGATTCGGCCGCCATATTGGATTTAATCAAAAACACGTACAAGTTTTCGCAGGTCACAAATTTCAGCGGATCCTCACCAAAATTGGCAGAGACCATCTTCAGACCATGCCTGATGAGTGCATTGCTTTCTGGAACAATTGACAGAAGCTTTGGCCTGTACCAGCCAATCAAAATTTGCGGCGAAGCCGCCAAACAGGAAGTGATTTCATATCTCAGCAACGCTTTCATGTATCAAAACCAAACTTAGTACATGTACCTCAGACCACATCGGGAGGACGCTCAAGAAATTTGGTGACATTTGACCTCTAGGGGGCTCCGTAATTGACAAAAATGCATTTTGGCCAGTAGTTGCTGATGCGCATTATTTTGCAATGGAAGTCAATGGCAGCCCATAGAACCGTCTGGTGAAAAGTTGTGAAATTTGGCACACTGATAAGGGACAGTCCCATGATTAATGTCACCAAGTTTCATGATGGCACCTAGAGCACTCTAGCGCCACCAACAGGCCAAAGTTGGACGTGCGTTCACGCACGTAACTTTTGACCCGTATGGCCGATTGTCAAAAATTAGGTATCGTTGGAATCCTTGGACCAAGCCGAGTTCAACGCACCCTATGACGTCAATTTCCGCCATGATGGATTTTCCGCCATATTGGATTTCATCAAAAACACTAAAAAGTCTTCAAAGGTCACAAATTTTGTCCGATCAACACCAAACTTGACACACTTGATATTCACATCAAGCCTCACAAAAGTTATTCCTTTTCGTCTTCGGAACTCAAACCGTTCGCGCGTGACAGCCAATCGAAATTTGCGGCGAAGCCGCCAAACAGGAAGTGAGCTCATATCTCAGCAACCCATTCATCTATCATAACCAAACTTAGTCCATGGTCTCAGGACCCAATCAGGGGAACGCTCAAGAAATCTGGTGACCTTTGACCTCTAGGGGGCGCTGTAATTAAGAAACATGCCTTTTGGCCTGTAGCTGCTGTTGTGCTTAGAATTAAAACGCACTAGTGCTGTCTGGTAATACTGTTGCAGGTCCTTAGGCCGACCCAAGCCGACTTGTGATGTCATCGTAATTGATTCGGCTGCCATATTGGATTTAATCAAAAACACGTATACGTTTTCGCAGGTCACAAATTTCAGCGGATCCTCACCAAAATTGGCAGAGACCATCTACAGACCATGCCTTATCAGTGCATTGCTTTCTGGAACAATTGACAGAAGCATTCGGCTGTAACAACCAATCGAAACATGCGGCGAAGCCGCCAAACAGGAAGTGAGCTCATATCTCAGCAACCCTTGCATGTATCAAAGCCAAACTTGGTGCATGGACTCAGATCCCAATCAGGGGGATGCTCAAGAAATCTGGTGACCTTTGACCTCAAGGGGGCGCTGTAATTAAGAAACATGCCTTTTGGCCTGTAGCTGCTGTTTTGCTTAGAATTAAAATGCACTAGTGGTGTCTGGTAATACTGTTGGAGGTCCTTAGGCCGACCCAAGCCGACTTGTGATGTCATCGTAATTGATTCGGCCGCCATATTGGATTTAATCAAAAACACGTACACGTATTTGCAGGTCACAAATTTCAGCGGATCCTCACCAAAATTGGCAGAGACCATCAACAGACCATGCCTGATGAGTGCATTGCTTTCTGGAACAATTGACAGAAGCATTGACCTGTACCAGCCAATCGAAATTTGCGGCAAAGCCACCAAACAGGAAGTGATTTCATATCTCAGCAACGCTTTCATGTATCAAAACCAAATTTAGTACATGTACCTCAGACCCCATCGGGAGGACGCTCAAGAAATTTGGTGACATTTGACCTCTAGGGGGCACCGTAATTGACAAAAATGCATTTTGGCCAGTAGTTGCTGATGCGCATTATTTTGCAATGGAAGTCAATGGCAGCCCATAGAACCGTCTGGTAAAAAGTTATACAATTTGGCACACTGATTGGGGACAGCCCAATAATTAATTTCACCAAGTTTCATGCCGGCTCCTCAAACGCTCTAGCGCCACCAACAGGCCAAAGTTGGACGTGTGTTCACAGACGTAACTTTTGACTCGTTGACCCGAATGTCAAAATGAGGTATCATTGGAATCCTTGGGCCAAGCCGAGTTCAACACACCCTATGACGTCAATTGTTGACCTCTGTGTTTAAATCACAGCAAGAGTGATCATATCTCAGTCAATCTTTTATTTTTGATGTGAAACTGATGACAGCAAGTTCCATCCAGTTCATTCTAATGCGTGCGTGCAAGGGTGGGACGGGGTGGGATGGGCAGGGGCGGTTGCGGCGGTGGGCTGGCTGGGGGAGGGGGCGGCGACACTCAGCCCTGGTTCAGCCCCACAAAATCAGTTATGTTTTGATGTGAAACTTGACCTTGTAACTCAGCCAATCTTGGGTTGTATGGCATGGAACTTGCTGTGACTGCTTAAGGCTATATGTCTGATGCAATGGCATTGATTTACATGGTTAATCTGGCCTGCTGATCTCACTGCTTGGCCCCCTCATTGCTGCTTGCAGCTATATTTATTATTATTATTATTACGCTTCCGTCATTGAAGTCAATGGCAGCCCATAGAACCGTCTGGTGAAAAATTCTGAAATTTGGCACACTGATTGGGGACATTCTCATGATTAATTTCACCAAGTTTCATACCGGCACCTTGAGCGCTCTAGCGCCACCAACAGGCCAAAGTTGGATGTGCGTTCACGCACGTAACTTTTGACCTGTTGATCCGATTGTCAAAAATTAGGTATTGTTAGAATCCTTGGACCAAGCCGAGTTCAACGCACCCTATGACGTCAATTTCCGCCATGATGGATTTTCCGCCATTTTGGATTTCATCAAAATGTCTTAAAACGTATCAGAGGTCACAAATTTTGTCCGATCGACACCAAACTTCACAGATATCATCTACAGACCATGCCTCATTAATGCACTGCTTTTTGTCTCCGGAACTAAAACCGTTCGTGCGTAACAGCCAATCGAAATTTGCGGCGAAGCCGCCAAACAGGAAGTGAGCTCATATCTCAGCAACCCATTGATCTATCATAACCAAACTTAGTCCATGGTCTCAGGACCCAATCAGGGGGACGCTCAACAAATTTGGTGACCTTTGACCTCTAGGGGGCGCTGTAATTAAGAAACATGCCTTTTGGCCTGTAGCAGCAGTTGTGCTTAGAATTGAAACCCACTAGTGGTGTCTGCTACTACTGTTGAAGGTCCTTAGGCCGACCCAAGCCAACTTGTGATGTCATCGTAATTGATTCGGCCGCCATATTGGATTAAATCAAAAACACAAAAAAGTTTTGGCAGGTCACACATTTCATCTGTCGCTCACCAAAATTGGCAGAGACCATCTTCAGACCATGCCTGATGAGTGCATTGCTTTCTGGAACAATTGACAGAAGCTTTGGCCTGTACCAGCCAATCAAAATTTGCGGCGAAGCCGCCAAACAGGAAGTGATTTCATATCTCAGTAACGCTTTCATGTATCAAAACCAAACTTAGTACATGTACCTCAGACCACATCGGGAGGACGCTCAAGAAATTTGGTGACATTTGACCTCTAGGGGGCTCCGTAATTGACAAAAATGCATTTTGGCCAGTAGTTGCTGATGCGCATTATTTTGCAATGGAAGTCAATGGCAGCCCATAGAACCGTCTGGTAAAAAGTTATACAATTTTGCACACTAATTGGGGACAGTCCAATAATTCATTTCACCAAGTTTCATGCCGGCACCTCAAGCGCTCTAGCGCCACCAGCAGGCCAAAGTTGGACTTGTGTTCACGGACGTAACTTTTGACCTGTTGACTCGAATGGCAAAATGAGGTATCATTGGAATCCTTGGGCCAAGCCGAGTTCACACCCCCACACACCCTATGACGTCAATTTTTGACCTCTGTGTTCAAATCACAGCAAGTGTGATCATATCTCAGTCAATCTTTTATTTTTGATGTGAAACTGATGACCGCAAGTTCCATCTAGTTCATTCTAATGTGTGCGTGCAAGGGTGGGACGGGGTGGGATGGGCAGGGGCGGTTGCGGCGGTGGGCTGGCTGGGGGAGGGGGCGGCGACACTCAGCCCTGGTTCAGCCCCACAAAATCAGTTATGTTTTGATGTGAAACTTGACCTTGTAACTCAGCCAATCTTGGTTTGTATGGCATGGAACTTGCTGTGACTGCTTAAGGCTATATGTCTGATGCAACGGCATTGAGTTACATGGTTAATCTGGCCTGCTGATCTCACTGCTTGGCCCCCTCATTGCTGCTTGCAGCTATATTTGGCATTAATATGCTGTGTGCTGTGGAAAGGCTGCCAAAGGGTGATTGATTTAGCTAACGCTACCCCAGCAGGCGGTCTGCTGCAGAGCTCACGGAGGCGACACAGTGAAGGTCGAGCATGGGCTACACCCCTGTCCACCCCTGTGGCCTGAATACCAGCTGAGCGAATCATCCACTCGGCAGAGTGGAATAGAAGAGACTGTCCGGTCCTCCGGTCAGCATCTACCCCATCATTTGGCTCAGCAGTGCGGAGAGAGGAGCAGACAGCCGGTCCAACAAACCCAGCTCTCCCCTAGTGTTCTGCCTGACCCTTCAGTCCAGTCCAGTCCAGTCCAACAAACCCAGCCCCTCCTAGTGCTCTGCCTGCTCCCTACAGCCTGCGTCCACCCCCATCATGGGGTTCCAAGCAGCACTCTGAGAGAACACGAGACAGCTTAGCCCTGCAGACTCAGCTCTCTGACTAGTCTCTGGCCAGCCCACCCCACAGTTCTCATGAGCACAGGAGACAGCTGAACCAGGTCACTCAGCTCTCTGGCTGGTCCGTCAGTCCAGCGCCTGCCCATCATTGGGCTCAGCAGAAGTAGGGCCAGTAGAGGCCAGTGGCTTCCCCAGCACTCTGCTGTTGTTATCCACGCCGCACTACCAGCATAAGTGCCCTCCCTGAGAGTCTGCTATTGTCCTGCGGAGAGCTGCAGGTCAGCTCACGGACCCTCTGCCCAGTGCAATCCAGGTCACGCAGGGCTGGTGGCCTCATCATTTATGACAATCCCATTGTTTTGCCTGCGGAGAGGCCCCCCTGACGACTCGTTAGCCTCGTGGAGCTCCGCTCAATCCCGGCCAAACAGTTATTGTCCACCCCGTCTAAAACGCTCTGCACAAACAGGCCACAGTGGTCAGGGAATTCTAGGACACTGTTTTGGTCAACAAGACAGAACACGTCAGCGCCTTGCTGTTAGCACAGAAACCTACCAGAGGACATGCTTGTGGGCTTCAACAATGGCTAGACGAGGGTTTTATGTGTTGTTTTATAGGTCTGTTTTAACACGGCTTTATAGAATCAAAAGCAGTGCAGAGCACGCAAGTGTATTAAGAAAACAGCCCCTGCTGCTGCTCATCGTCCAACTGTGCGCATGTGTCCTCTGAAGTATGAGGTCGCTAGCGGAGGCAGCCAGACAGACGCTCGGTCGACTTAGGCTGTGCTCCGAGTGCCAAGCGGCACGCCAGTGTGTCAGCCCGCCCCGCCAGCCGCTGCCGCCGTCGCCGTCGTCATGGCATCAGTGCAGCCAGCGGTAATGGTCTCATGTCCCCAGAGCTGCAGTGTGGCGCGGCCGAATTAAGAGCAGGTCAGCGAGCATGGGGTGGAGGCAGCAGATGGCTGAGGATTGGATTGGAGGGTGGAGGGAGAGATGGAGAGATATAAGGAGGGAGAGAGATAGAGAGAAAGAGGGAGAGAGAGAGAAAGAGGGAGAGAGAGAGCTGGCTGGATCAGACTAGTCTCTCTCTTTCTCTCTCTCTCTCTCTCTCACTGATGTTGGTTGCCTGCAGGGCTGAGGCCCAGTCTGGATTAAGACAACACGGTGATGTCATTTGGGCCCAGAGCCATTGATCTGACAGAACTGCCCTCCTCCTCCTCTTCCTCCTCCTCCTCCTCCTCCACTGCTCCTTCTTGTCCGGTCTGATGTGATCTCTGATCTGGGATCAGTCTTCCCTTTTCATTCTTCTCCTAATCTCTGATGTCTGATCTGGAATCAGTGGATGGTTAGTCTTGGCACTGCCAACCCAGTTCTGGGATCAATCTGGCCCCCCTTTCCCCTCCTCTTCCTCCTCCTCGTCCTCCTCCTCGTCCTTGTGTCTAATGTGATCCAGGATCAATCTAGCCACTCCACCCACCTCCTCCTCATTCTCCTCCTTGTGGCTGGTGTGTGATGGATGATCTGGGATCAGTGTGGCCTGTGCCCGATGAGTGATACTGGATGGGGTGTGAGACCCCAGGGAGCTGCTCTGTTTCCAGTGGCTTTGCATTAGTGCATTAGTGTGTGTGGAGCGCAGCACGGCCACTGCCCAGACATGACGGGGGGGGGGGGGGGGGGGGGGGGGGCAGCTTGTGCATGTCATGGCATGGGTGTGGCTCTGGCTGTCTTTAATCATGTGTGTGTGTGTGTGTGTGTGTGTGTGTGTGTGTGTGTGTGTGTTTCCTTCAGATTAAAGTGAAAAAGCATTAAAGACATTTGATGATTTTTACGTGATTTTGATTTGTGTTTGTTTCTGTGTATGTGTGTGTGTGTGTGTGTGTGTGTGTGTGTGTGTGTGTGTGTCTGTGTGTGTGTGTCTGTGTGTCTGTGTGTCTGTGCATGTGTGAGTGTGCAATGATGTACTACTGTATGTACATATAGGATGAAGTGTTGGTGTGTGTGTGTTTGTGTGTGTGTGCGTGCATGCATGTGTGTGTAATGATGTGTTCATGCGACTGACGTACTTGTGTGTGTGTGTGTGTGTGTCCTCAGGTGGACAGTGAGAAGCTAGAGGACGCTCGGCTCATTGAGCTGGATAAGTCCCACCGCAGTGAACACACCGTCTTCATCACCCCCCCAGAAATGCCCCCAGAGGAGCCCACAGCACGCTACAGGTACAACACACACACAAACACAGTCACACACACTTAGACATATGCATACACACACATGCACACACACACACACACACACACACACACACACACACACACACACACACACACACACACCTACTAAAACCCTTGCACACATGCAGACTGGAGCCATTTTTTAGCACTCTTTAAATCAAACTGTCTCATAAACATGCCAATGTGCATACAGAGCACACACTAACACATACTGTGCAGCATACACACTCATGCATACATATTGGCATACACATGCACATTCATGCATGCATAGCCACGGTCATGCACTGATAATCAGCTAATGAATCATACAAGGCTTATGTACAGCTACACATATACACACACACACACATACACAAACTTCTAGACAATATGACACACACATAGCTAGCATGCAATCAAAGGAACGCCAATAACGGTCCCTCTCGGCTACTAGATAGTAAAATAATAATGATGGTGATAAAATACTCTAGGCATCTGTAACCAAGCTAGAATAATCCTCTCTGGAGGTTTACAGTCGACAGCAAATCTCTCCAGGGAAGCGCTGTCTACACAAATACTCTCCTGCCATCACAAGCCCGAGCCCGCCATGATACACACTCCTGGGAGACAGTTTGCGCAAATTAAAAGCCTCCATTATTCCAGGATTTACCGCTATTGTCAGGCCGTGTCCCAGTAAGATGACTTTGAGCTATGGCATTGTGGGTTTCTAACAATGCGCACGCACACACATACACACACATACATACACACACACACACACACACACACACACACACACACACACACACACACACACACACACACACACACACAGTAACTCTAACAAAGCGTTTTAAGTGCTAATGCCAGTGCACTCTGTGACTGAAGAGTGGAAGCAATGTGTGTGTGTGTGTGTCTGTGTGTGTGTGTGTGTGACAGCACATTATAATATTTCAGTCTTTTTCTTTATTCTGTTAGCAGTCTAATTTTTTGGTTATATCACATGAGATTCCTTTCTCTCCACAATCCTAAACATCAGCTTCCTAACACAGTCATGTGTGATAGTAGGAGACATGTGCTCGGAGGCTAATCTTTTTCTCCTGGCGCCGTGTGGCATGCCATACATGTTTTATAGCAATTTTCCTAATGTGTGTGTAGTCTGACCTTGGGCTGTATGGCATCGCGGGATTCCGTCTGACCTACATTTCCCGCTCCGTTCAGTGCCTTTCACAGACGGTTTTGTCCAGGAGCCCTTACGCTACAGTAGAGGTCCTCGCTCCCAGGCTCCGCACTTCATGGGTGTGGCCTTGACATGGGGCACAGAGACCTATAGAGCAGAAGAGGCTGGCACTGCCAACCCAGTTTACAGGCACAGAGACCTATAGAGCAGGAGAGGCTGGCACTGCCAACCCAGTTTACAGGCACAGAGACCTATAGAGCAGGAGAGGCTGGCACTGCCAACCCAGTTTACAGGCACAGAGACCTATAGAGCAGAAGAGGCTGGCACTGCCAACCCAGTTTACAGGCACAGAGACCTATAGAGCAGGAGAGGCTGGCACTGCCAACCCAGTTTACAGGCACAGAGACCTATAGACCCTAAGAGATGCCACCAACCCAATTTACAGGCACAAAGACCTGGAGAGCTGGGCTGGGTAACCTCTGGCCTGTTTCCATGACAATGACACACAGCTAATGTAGAAACAGCTCAGCTTTAAATAGCATTAAATACCCAGAGCATACCCACCACACATACGTCCCCAGAGCATACAGTACCCACCACACATACATGCCCAGAGCATACCCAACACACATGTATACGTGCCCAGAGCATACAGTACACAACATACATACATGCCCAGAGCATACCCAACACACATACATGCTTTATGTTGCATGGTACAATGGTGTGTGGATGGGTGTGTGTATTGTGTGGTTCTGGACACTGTGGGTAGGTGTGTGTGTGTGTAGTATGTTGTGTGTTAATGTACATAAGGTGAGTAAGTGATGGTCTTGTGTTGCCGTAGTTACGCCGGCTTTCCCGCTCTGAGCGCCGAGCTCTGCCAGTCTCAGGAGGAGCAGCACGTTTCCATGGCAACCACCACAGCCAGACATGGCAGCCCCACCAGCCCCTCGGCAATCTTCCGGCGCTCCAAGCAGGTTAGTGTACACACACACACACACACACACACACACACACACACACACACACACACTGCTGTACACACACACACATACACAAACACGCACACACAGACACACACATGTACACAACACCATACACACACAGTTGTTAAAATATTATGCGCCTCCAGTTGGCCCATATATCCAGTAGTTTCTTCAGGTGTTGCATCCTCTTAGCTCAGTGTGTTTCACTAAATCCGCTCTCTTGCCCCCTCCACTCCCCTCCTCTCTCGCTCACCCCCCCTTCCTCCTCCTCCTCTCTCGCCCACCCCCCCCTTCCTCCTCCTCCCTCCCGTGTCCGCTGCAGGAGATCAAGCTGGCCCAGAAGATGGCCAAGACATACTCCTCCATCCCGCAGATGTGGTCCAAGTGCCTGCTGCGGCACTGCCACGGCCTGTGGTTCATCTGCCTGCCCGCCTACACCAGCGAATGCCACTCCAAGGTGCGGGCACTGCGCACCGCCTACGACCTCCTGCGGAGCATGCAGGACAAGAAATTGCAGCCGCCCGACGAGGTGACCGCACGCACCTGCATTTACATGGAGTCATATACATGACATTACATTTGCATGGAGTCATACATTTAATACATTTACATTGAGTCATATACATGACATTACATTTGCATGGAGTCACATATACATTAAATGACACTATCTGTTACTGATCAAAGGTGCTTGGTGGAAGTTGTTCCATTATGTTATTGGTCATTTAGCTGCCACTATCATTCAGAGTGGCTTCAAATGAACTACAAGGGCAGTCCTGCAGAGCAGCCTGGTGTTAAGTGGCTTCAAATGAACTACAGGGACGGTCTATGCAGAGCAGCCTAGTGTTAAGTGGCACAGGAACAGTCCTGTAGAGCAGCCTAGTGTTAAGTGGCTTCCTCAGGGCCACACTGGGGTGGTCCTCGGCCCTTGGGGTTGAACTGATGTGTATACTTTACAGATATTGTATATTATACAATCCACATACATACATTATATAGAAACGTAATGTGGACTTGGACTCAATAATGTATATTGTATTTCTATGTACAGTAGACATTGAGCAGATGCTTTTATCTGAAGTGACTTACAGTGCTGTATATATATAGCCCCCAACAAAATAATCCACCAGAGAATTCCCAAATGGCAGCAGCAGCAGTACAGCTCAGCTGTGTGTGTGTGTGTGTGTGTGTGTGTGTGTGAGAGAGAGAGAGAGAGAGAGAGAGAGAGAGAGAGAGAGAGAGAGAGAGTGACTGTAGAGGAGCGATCCATCAACATTAACGTGCTTAGAGAGGAGTGAGCATACAGCAGTCAAGGGGAAGAGAGAGGAGAAGTGATGGGAAAAGAGGTTATTAAGAGCAGTGATTAAGAGATGGCCTAAAGCCTGAAATAAAAGAGTGTGAGTGATTAATCATGGTGTCTCTCTCTGTGTGTGTGTGTGTGTGTGTGTGTGTGTGTGTGTGTGTGTGT
Organism: Alosa sapidissima; assembly: GCF_018492685.1. Lineage (NCBI taxonomy): Eukaryota > Metazoa > Chordata > Actinopteri > Clupeiformes > Clupeidae > Alosa > Alosa sapidissima. The sequence continues at coordinate 17,334,710 of NC_055967.1, forward strand.
GTGTGTGTGTGTGTGTGTGTGTGTGTGTGCCTACCTGTATGTGCCTGTGTCCATGTCTGTGTGTCTGTTTGTGTGTGTGTGTGTGTGTGTGTGTGTGTGTGTGTGTGTGTGTGTCTACCTGTATGTGTTGTGTCTGTGTCCATGTCTGTGTGTTTGTGTCTGTTTGTGTGTGTGTGTGTGTGTGTGTCTGTGTGTGTGTTTCCCACACTGCTGTAGGTGTGTTACCGGGTGCTGATGCAGCTCTGTGGGCAGTATGGTCAGCCGGTGCTGGCTGTGCGCGTCCTGTTTGAGATGAAGAAGGCCGGAGTCCAGCCCAATGCCATCACCTATGGCTACTACAACAGGGTCAGTACACACACACACACACACACACACACACACACACGCATCTATGGCTACTACAACAGGGTCAGTGCTACAAACACACACACACACCTATGGCTACTACAACAGGGTCAGTACAAACACACACACACACACACACACACACACACACACATATATGGCTACTACAACAGGGTCAGTGCTACACACACACACACACACACCTATGGCTACTACAACAGGGTCAGTGCTACACACACACACACCTACAGGACTGTATGGCTACTACAACAGGGTCAGTGTTACGAACACACACACCTATGGCTACTACAACAGGGTCAGTGCTACACACACACACACACACACACACACACACACACACACCTATGGCTACTACAACAGGGTCAGTGTTACGAACACACACACCTATGGCTACTACAACAGGGTCAGTGCTACACACACACACACACACACACACACACACACACACACCTATGGCTACTACAACAGGGTCAGTGTTACGAACACACACACCTATGGCTACTACAACAGGGTCAGTGCTACACAAACACACACCTATGGCTACTACAACAGGGTCAGTGCTACAAATACACACACACACACACACCTATGACTACTACAACAGGGTCAATCTATTTCTAGTATGTTTAAATACTTTGCAGTATTTCTACTCTTTTCTTGTTCTATTAGAGTAGAGTTAAAGTGTATCAACTCAGGCTACCAAACCGTGTCACAGGATTAGCCTGTGGGTTTGGACAGGGCACTGATTATTTAAGTGGCATGAAGTTATGTGTTGTTGGAGTCATATTATGAAAATGTGCAAGTGGTATATTATGGAAGTGAGACACAAAAGTCTGTAATCAAGCTGCAATGCAATGCACAGCAGATGTAATTGGTTTCCATGGTTTCAGGATGAAATTCATTCTGTCCGGTAATTAGTTTCCAAATATCTTGGAATGATCTCTTTGAGTGGGACACTCATGCCTGCACACACACACACACACACACACACACACACATACACACACACACCCACACCCATCGAAACACACACACACACACACACACACTACTGTATGTCCAGCAGAGATTAGATTGAATTCGGTGGTGGTAATTACGGGCAGTCCTTGAGAGGGTAGGCAGTCTATGTGAGATAATGAGTGGGTCGCACAACAGAATTAACTCAACTAATCTCAGAGGATCTCTTCTTTTCTCTCTCTCTCTCTCTCTCTCTCTCTCTCTCTCTCTCTCTCTCTCTGGCTTCTTCTCCAGGCCTTCTCTATCTCTGTCTCTTTACCTGTGTGTCACTCTATCTATTTTATCTTTTTCTCTTTAATATGAAAATATGATAGATTGTCTTTGTTGGATTTTGTAATGCACTATGTCTTGTAAGGGTTTGATTTCTGAGCAGGTGTTTTAATCCTTTCTCCCCATCCCTCAACTTCTCTCTCTCTCTCTCTCTCTCTTTCTCTTTCTCTCTCTCTCTTTCCCTTCTTCCCACAGGCGGTCCTGGAGAGCACGTGGCCCTCCACCACTAGAGGGGGCTACTTCCTGTGGGGGAAGCTGCGAAACGTGCTGCGGGGTGTGGTCCAGTTCAAACAGGTGTGGCGGAGGCAAGCGCCCGTCTCCAGGGAGACACACCTCTCAGGTGAGCTCAAACCCCCCCCCCCCCCCCCCCCCCCCCACACACACACACCTACCTCCTCCTCATCTCATTCTCATTTTTCTTAGTGCAGCCGGACAACCCCACACACACCACACACACACCACCACTCTGCACCCCATCCTATCCTGCCTCACAACCCCACACACACCACACACACACCATTCAAACCACACACACACCACCACTCTGCACCCCATCCTATCCTGCCTCACAACCCCACACACACCACACACACACCATTCAAACCACACACACACCACCACTCTGCACCCCGTCCTATCCTTCTCTACCCCCACCCCCCACTCCATCTGACGCAGTCCTGGTACTGGCTGCTTTTAGAGGGCGCCCCTCTATTCTCCTCAAATAGCCCAGTACAGACTGAGAGAAGGAACATGCAGCAAATTCATAATTCATCCTCAGTGAATAGCACAGGCATAGTGATGTGCAGAAGAGAGGAGATGAGAGGAGAGGAGAAGAGAGGAGAAGAGAGGGTGCAGAATAGAAAAGAAGAGAGGAGAAGAGAGAAAAAGAGAGGGAGCAGAAGAGAGGAGAAGAGGGAAGAAGAGAGGGAGCAGAAGAGAGGAAAAGAGAGGGGGGTCTTTTGGCAGCTAAGGCTGCGGCTGTCCTGTTAGTGCTCACAGCAGAATCAGAATGTGCCCCCCCCCCTCTTTCTCTCTCTCTCTGTCCTCTATAGCCATTTCTCCGACAGTCAGATGAGCTCAGCTTTGACAGTTTTTGGTCAGACTGCCAGAGAGGGCTCTCCCAGAGGAACATGTGACTCCCTGTCCTCCTCCTCTACTCCCTTCCCTCCTTAATTCACACACCTCACTCCAGACAACCCTCATTATACACACACACACACACACACACACACACACACACACACACACTCACACACACACGCACACACATACGCAC
>NC_055967.1:17347638-17357638 GCF_018492685.1 Alosa sapidissima
AACGAGGGGGACCAGGCGCTCTGTTCGGCCGCCGTGGTCGACCACCACCCCATCGTCTTCTGGAACCTTGTCTGGTTCTTTCGCCGGCTGGACCTGCCCAGCTGCCTGCCCCCGCTCATCCTCAGCTCGCAGCACTGTCTCCAAGACGACCAGGTGAGTGGGCCCGCCGTCTGCCTCATCACACTGCCCGGTTGCCATGACAACATCACAACACATGCTAGTGTTGGGACAAGGGCTGCTGTAGCTCAGCTGGGTACAAAGCCCAAGGAATACACATGCTAGCATAACTGTACATCTTTACTCATCTCTATGTGATTTTGAATGCATGTTGCTGCTAAAGGAATGCAAGCATACACTCAACTGACATGGACATCACATGACATTGACATCACATGACATGGACATCACATGCCAGAGCTAGTGATGATGCACCGTGTTGACCTGGCCCGAACACGATTCAGAGCTACAGATAGATAAAGATCCTCATCATAGTGGTGTGTCTGGCTGAATGCACTTTAATGTTGTGTGGACCTGGTGAAACGGCGACTCTGATCTGTTTCTGGTGGTTCCGTTGATGGTTGATGGTTCTGTTGACTGGTTTGCAGGGCTCACAGACCGGTTCTTCAGAGGAGAGTAAGAACGTTCTGGTCCAGATTCTGTGGGACAATCCCAGACTGCACCAGGACCCCATCCAGCCCTGCTACAAGCTCTGGAACAAACACTGTAAGTCAACAGCTATTCCAGAGTGTGTATGTGTGTGTGTACCAGTGTGTGAGGGCTTGTGTGTACCAGTGTGTGAGTGCTTGTCTGTGTAGCAGTGTGTGAGTGCTTGTGTGTGTAGCAGTGTGTGAGTGCTTGTGTGTGTACCAGTGTGTGAGTGCTTGTGTGTGTGAGTCCTTGTGTGTGTGAGTGCTTGTGTGTGTACCAGTGTGTGAGTGCTTGTGTGTGTACCAGTGTGTAAGTGCTTGTGTGTGTGAGTGCTTGTGTGTGTGTGTGTGTGTAGCAGTGTGAGTGCGTGTGTGTGTGAGTGCTTGTGTGTGTGTGTGTGTGTGTGTGTGTGTGTGTGTGTGTGTAGCAGTGTGAGTGCTTGCATGTGTGAGTGCTTGTGTGTGTGTGTGTGTGTGTGTGTGTGTGTGTGTGTGTGTGTGTGTGTAGCAGTGTGAGTGCGTGTGTGTGTGAGTGCTTGTGTGTGTGTGTGTGTGTGTGTGTGTGTGTGTGTGTGTAGCAGTGTGAGTGTGTGTGTGTGTGTGTAGCAGTGTGAGTGCGTGTGTGTGTGAGTGCTTTTGTGTGTGTGTAGCAGTGAGAGGGCTTGTGTGTGTGTGTGTGTGTGTGTGTGTGTGTGTGTGTAGCAGTGTGAGTGCTTGTGTGTGTGTGTGTGTGTGTGTGTGTAGCAGTGTGAGTGCTTGTGTGTGTGTGTGTGTCTGTGTGTGTGTGTGTGTGTGTGTAGCAGTGTGAGTGCTTGTGTGTGTGAGTGCTTGTGTGGGCATGTTTTGTGGGCATGAGTGTGATATGAAGGTTCTATATTTGGATTCCCTCTGATCTGTGCTCTGTTCCGTATCTCTTTCTCTCTCTCACACTCTCATTCTCTCTTTCCCTGTATGCCTCTTTCTATATTTCTCTATTCCTCCCTTTTCTCTCCTGTCCTAACTCTTGCTTTCCTCTCGTTTTCTTGCTCTTGCTTCTCATTCTATCTCTCTCCTTTCCCTTCCTCTTCTCTCCTCCTCTCCCTCTCTCTCTACCCCCTATCCTCCCTCCTCTCTCCTCTCCTCACCCTCTTTCTCCCCACCCTCTCTCTCTCTCCCTCTCTTCCTCTCTCTCTCCCCCCTCTTTCTCAATTCAATTAAATGTTGCTTTATTAGCATGACTGTAGGTACAGTGTTGCCAAAGCACAAAACAAAACAGTTTTGTACAATAACAAATTATTTCTACCATTGTGTACTCATTCTCTCTCTCTCTGTCTCTCTCTCTCTCTCTCTCTCTCTCTCTCTCTGTGTCTGCTGTATGTCTCTCTCTCTCTCTCTTTCTCTCTCTCTGTGTCTGCTGTATGTCTCTCTCTCTCTCTCTCTCTCTCTCTCTCTCTCTCTCCGTGTCTGGTGTGTGTAGGTGTGAGTGCGTGTGGTCCGGCTCCGTTGTGGGAGGAGGAGAGTCCTGAGCAGGCGGTCAGCCTGGAACTGCTGCAGAGTGTGGTCAAGAGCATCAAGAGGAACGACGTCTACCAGCCCATGAGCCAGGTCCTCCAGCAGCTCGGAGACCGCCTGGGCTTCACCAGACAGAGGTGGGCACCACACACCACGGGCATGGGCACAGAGAGAAATGCCAGCTGAATAGACATATAAACATGGACACTCAGTTAGGTGGCATGAAAATAGTAATAGTTATTGAAAGATTTGCCAGTGCATTGGAAACAGCCACCCACATAGATGCCATAACAATATGCATCACAAATGCATCACAGTGTTAAATTACTGAACTGCCAAGCTGTAGAACAGTGGACATATATGTTGATGAAGTACATGCCATGTCCTCTTAGGGTAGGTAATAGCTTCTGTTACACTTTTGTTGTTGTCGTTGGAAAATAAAACCATCCACTGCTGAATAAGCAGATCATTTGTGAGGGCTGTCTAACCTCATCTCTCTCTCTCTCTTTCTTTCTTTCTCTCTCTCTCTATCTCTCTTTCTCTCTCTCTATCTGTCTGCTCTCTTCCAGGAGTCTGTACAGAGAGCTTCTCTTCCTGTCTCTGGTGGCCTTGGGCAAGAACAGTGTGAACATTGGTGAGTTGATTGCCTTTTTTTCCTCTGAGAGACCTTGGAGTCTCCCCGTCTGACAGTCCGACAGTCCGACAGTCCGAGTTTTTATGTAATATATAAACCGGAGTGGCTACTACATCGGTAGTAAACCTTTATCTCTCTGTCTGTGAGTCCTTGGAGTCTCACCGTCTGACAAGGTTTTTTGTAATGAATTTGCCTGACTGGATGTGTGTTGTACACCTGTAGTAAATCTTTAACAAACCTACGCCTTTTCTTCGCCCTGACAGATGCCTTCGACCGCGAGTATAAGATGGCGTATGACCGTCTGACCCCAGGTCAGGTGAAGCTGACGCATAACTGTGACCGTCCACCCAGCGCTGGGGTGATGGAGTGTCGCCGGACCTTCGGCCTCCCCAGCCTGTGACACCCCGTGTGGACACCAACCACCACCCCAACCCCTCCCCATCTAACCCCCATCCTCCATCCTCCAGTCCCATCTCTCCTGCTCTGCCTGGGACTCCACCTAGACTCCCCTAACACTGCTACATTCTCTCCCCAGTTCCTGTCTCTCCTCTCACTGGAAAGAAGCCTGGAGGTTTGAACTGGAGGTGGAAATGAAACCTCTTAGATGTGGGCAGGAGTCGTCCCAACCCCCAACTTCCTCCCTCCTTCTATCTCTCCTCCCCTTTTCCCCTCCACACGTATTCCCTTCTTTTAACTGGAAAGTTCCACTCGACCAAAGCCACCTCCATGCTGCTCCCACATGACACGTAGCCAGGTACACTATGGAGGACCCCCCTGTGTCCTTCTTTGAGACTGTTCCCCGATGTCTGGTCTGGTCTCGTCTGCTTTGTCTGTCTGGTTTTCTCTTTTGTCGGTCTGCCTTCTCCCTCTCTACCTTTCTCTCTCTCTCTCTCTCAAGCACTCTCCACCACCTGACCAATGGACCTTTGTAGTTCTTTGTAGTTCAGTATGTTCCCCGCCACACAATAACCCACTAGATCCACTCAGGAAAAAAAGAAAAAAATTAAAGAAAATGTTTCTGCTATTTTCACTACAGGTCACAGTAGATTAGGAGCAATAATGTGCTCAGGTCATAGCCTCTTGTCCAGCCAGAGACCACAAACACAGTTTCCACTGGACACAGAGATTTTGGGACCAGTAGAATTTTCACAACAGTGTTTAGCCACTCAAGTCTCATATTTGTAAGGAAGCACTTAGCGTATAAGCACAAAGACTATCACCCTCAGAGCAGTGCTAGCTAGCTAACTAGCTGCCTCACACAAAGACTATCACCCTCAGAGCAGTGCTAGCTAGCTAGCTGCCACACATTCCTCTCCATGTTACATTAGCAATTAGACACCAACCCTGTTTTACTCTTAACACATGTAAAACAACTAATATCTGATTGGTCCAAAAAAAGCTTCTCAACCAATCGTTTGAGGTGTTGTTTGTTTTGCAGGAGCTAAAGGTCTCTACACATGCTGTGGGTAATTCAGGGCCTCTTGGTGGCACTACAGGGGCACTTGTGTTTAAAAATTAATGTAATTCTGTAGATAATCAATTATTATTGTTATTATTATCATTATTATATTACTGACAATATTTGTATCATACAGGTATATTTTAAGATGGATGTTTGATATAATCGACTTTATGTTCATTTGTAAAAATGAAATGTTGATATGACGTTGGATTTATTTTGCGAGAGTGCGGTTTGTTCCTGTGATTTGTGGTGGTCCTGGTGACCGCTTTGCGTGGGCTGTGTCGTGTGAGTGTCGTAAACATGACTGTGTTCTAAGTGCTGAAGAACAAAACTGGACCAAAAAAAATGGCAAGTGGGGGCTGTGTAGAAAATAACCCCTACATGGGTAGATAAATGTGTGTTTAGGCCTACTTATGAACTGAAGAGACTCCTTTACATAGCAAAGATATATGGAACCTGTTGACAACTGGAATCCAGAAGCTGCTGGAAACATTGGTATCACATCTCTTTCCTTCTGGAAAAAAGGGAAAGCATTGACTGTTGATTGAAATTGTTTAAAGTATAAATTCCACTCTATCTTAATATTTTATCCTTACTATGGTGAACGTGAAATGCAATATTGCCATGTTTATTTTTAGAATGACTTAACATGGCCAGAGCGATGAGTCCACAAGCAGTCAGAAACACTGCAGGAGGTACAAGTTTGAACACATACACCCAAGATTGTCGCTGGTACTGACATAGAACTGGCCCTGACTTGGCATGGAATCTGGCCCTGACTTGGCATGGAGTCATGGATGAATGATGGATCATCTGTGTTAGGATTGGGCCAGAATGGCTCCCAACGTGGCGGCCATCTTGGGCAGTGACTCTTAAAGTATTATAAAAGTTTTGCCTTGCACACAAGTAGCTGGCAGCTGGAGAGCGCCGAGCTGCCTCTGCCAATTTGTCAGTGTTAAATCTACATGAGTTAGTTTAGTAATGTGGTCCTCTGGTGAGCTTGAGCTGCAGCAGTACTGCTGGATGGTTATGAAGTGGAGGACAGTTACGGTACATAAACATTTGCACTGAAATACAAACACACATACACTAATACACACACACACACACATACAGAGATTACACAAATACTGCCAGGTTTTTTCTAAAGGAGTGAAATCTTACTTCAAAGATCAGCTTCAATTTGTTGAACTCAATTGTTTATTGACTGAATATACAATCACAGAATGAAAATAAAACAAAACAAAACAAAGAAAACCAACAAAAACAAATGTCCTTTGAGACTGCCTTTGGCTATAGTTGAGATGTTTTTGACTGTTTTGCTGCCACCTGCCACATATGGTACTAGTGAAGTTTACAGTGGCAAAGATCAACAGCCAAACTTTTCTTACAGCAAATTCTAAGTAAAAATCATTTGACTATTCAGTATCCAGCTCACAGCGATATATATCTACTGAAATGTGTTTTTTTGTAAACTGAACTGTGTTGGGCCAATGTCTTACACCCATACACATATCATATATTTGTTTTATTCCTGTTATTTATATTTGTATGCTCATTATGATTTGGAGCCTGGACTGGATCTTCAGAACAATGTTTATAACTGTAAATAAAACACTAGTGACATCATGACTTGTCGGAATGGTCTCTGGTGACAGTTTAAACTGGGAACATTTAAATGACCAACATTTTTGCATAATTATTCTAATGCTGTCGGTGAAAACAATTGAACATCAGGGGGAGTAGAATTCTCCTGTTCACGTCTGTGCAAGTGTAATTTGAGCTGTGATATGATAGACAAAAATGCTCACATGAAAGGACAGCTCCCCCCATAACGAGTAGAGGACGGCTAGACATGTACTAAGATGAAAAATACATATATTTGACATCAAGCACAAAGACCTTTGTTATATTATGTATACTAATAATACACATTATAATCAATATTACAAAAATAATTCAGTTGCAGTATGAGTTTAAATTACATCATTTACAGAGAGTTGAGTTGTTAGCGCACAACGCCCCCATGACTTCACTGAAGAGATTCTGCATACATTTCCAGATACTCATTCATATTTATGTGAGAATCCACCATACACCAAACACTGATACATGACCCAGACAACAACAACAAACGCCACTGATAAGCTTTTCATTTTCTACCATCAAGTCCTCTCAGGTATATAGCACAGTTTTCAGGCAGCGCTGCAAATACAATAGCGCTTTGCCAAGGGTGCATGTAACAGTCACCTAGCACACCTTAATCCATTAATCCTCTTAGCACTCTCACCACCCTCCTGACATGTGAAACCATAAACATAGACAATGATATACAGCATATGACATTCTGCGTTAATTGTTGGGGATTTAATTTATTGATTGACCATCACTTAGCATTTCCTCGTTACATAACATTCATAACAATAAAAAGCTATTACGGTCAAAGCTGTTGTGGTAAAATGTGAATAAAATAGAAGAACATTCAAATGCATTCCTAATTTTCCCTAAAGATGTTTTTGAGAGAACTCTTGCACTTGAACTATGAACACTTGCAATATGCTTTGTTGTCAGTTCTGCAAAACATCATACACACGTACACACGCACACGCACAAACACACAAGAGAATACATAGTTAGAAATGAGTGCACCAGAAGATCCAGGACTACTCTTGTTGAACAGTCAGAAACAGTGGACAGTGAAGTTGACAGCCAAGTTAAAGTTGACGTTGACGTTGGACTGAAATGGCCACTGCTGTGGCAGCGACAGTGGCAGGAATATGTGTGGGTTGGGGGTGTCTCCAGAGAGACAGGCCTCAGATGGACACAGGGCACACGATGATGCGGTCCTCGAGCATCACGCTGAGCACCAGGAAGATGAAGTAGAGCAGGAACATGGTGGAGCCGAGCGCCTTGTTCATCTTCCAGCCGCACACGGCGATGGAGATGATGACGAAGAGGAGCATGAGGAAGAGCAGCACGATGGCACAGAAGAGACCGTTACTGCTCACGGCCACCGGGGCGAACCCGTGCATCGTGGAGTACATCAGCCACGGGACCGGGAGACTGGGGCACGAGAGAAAAGAGGGAGAGAAAGGAGGGGGCAGAGGAGAAGAGGAGAGAGAGAGAGAGAGAGAGAGAGAGAGAGATGACCAATCAGGTGAGTGAGAATAGGAAAAGGCACAACCTCGACTAGATATAAAATGAAAAGCGTTGAATAAACATATTTCTCATGTAATGTGAGACTGTATGCAGACAGGGAGAAGAGAAAGAGAAGTGTAAAGTATGCAGGGAGAAGAGAAAGAAGTGTAAAGTATACAGGGAGAAGAGAAAGAAGTGTAAAGTATACAGAGAGAAGAGAAAGAAGTGTAAAGTATGCAGGGAGAAGAGAAAGAAGTGTAAAGTATACAGAGAGAAGAGAAAGAGAAGTGTAAAGTATGCAGGGAGAAGAGAAAGAGAAGTTTAAAGTATGCAGGGAGAAGAGAAAGAAGTGTAAAGTATGCAGGGAGAAGAGAAAGAAGTGTAAAGTATGCAGGGAGAAGAGAAAGAAGTGTAAAGTATGCAGGGAGGAGAGAAAGAAGTGTAAAGTATGCAGGGAGAAGAGAAAGAAGTGTAAAGTATACAGGGAGAAGAGAAAGAGAAGTTCAAAGTATGCAGGGAGAAGTGTAAAGTATGCAGGGCAGGTTTGGTGAGGAACAGGATGTGCCATACAAATGCCCTTCTTGCAGCTTTGCAGGTGAAGTGTGTTAGAGGTCAAGTGAGCTGACTCACTGATGACAAGATTTTGCCTGAAGCATCACTTTGAAGTACTGTACATCCTACATGAAATAGCTTAAAACTAGAGATCTATACATAATTAGAGATAATTAGAGCTACATTTATCTTTTAAGTATGATGCTGCTTTGGATAAATGCATTTGTTAAATACCTGAACTGATCATGCAGATCATGTTCTGCAGATCTCTCCTGAACACAACAGAACAGCAACAACAACTGTAGTTAGCGCCTTGGCTCACCCCACTGTGATGTCGAAGATGTTGCTGCCCACAGAACTGGACACAGCCATGTCCCCCAGGCCTTTCCGCGCCACAATCACACTGGTGATAAGGTCAGGGATGGAGGTGCCTGCTGCCAGGATGGTCAGACCCATGATTTCCTCAGAGATGCCAATCGTCTCACCCACCTGCACCATAAACACACCTGTCACCAGGTGCCTGCCACAGTAATGTATGAAGGCACGGACACACCTGTCACCAGGTGCCTGCCACAGTAATGTATGAAGACACGGACACACCTGTCACCAGGTGCCTGCCACAGTAATGTATGAAGGTACAAACCCAGTTTCTCACAAGCTCAACTAAACTGTAGAAATATGTGAAGGACAACCACAGAATGTAATCTAGACTCTAGAATGTTCTAGGATGTTCTAGGCTGAAGAGTAATGTGTCTGACCTGATGTGCCCACCAGACCATCAGATAGGAGAAAACTGCAATCCATATGATGGAGCCCACAAAGGTAATGACAAAGAACTTCTTAGATGCCTGAGGAACACAATCACAGACTCACCATCATCACATCACATCACATCACATCATCACAGTCCTGTAGTCTTTATCAGAGAGCACTGTAGGCTGATAATATTTAGTTTACATTTTTCTGTAACCCTCCACAAGCACTCACACCAGGGATATGTTGAGATCGTTTGATGTTGACAGGATCTTACTGTTAATGGCAGAAGTATCCCTTTGCCACCTCTGTACATTATTTACAGATCTGATGTAGAGTAAAGCTATTCTTTACAACAATCTGTACATTATTTACAGTTCTGATGTAGAGTAGAGCTATTCTTTATTACAATCTGTATTTGTATATGTACTGGACATCACCAGAGACAGTTAATCAACTGTTCAAGAGAATCTTTGATTACACTGCTCTACAGTGTAAGGTTTAATCTTTGACAACACTGCTCTACACAGTATAGTTTAATCTTTGATAACACTGCTCTACACAGTAAGGCATCCTAACACTTTAAGGCCAACACTGCTTAGCAATGTGAGGGCTACTTACTGGGTTGCGGACGTCAGGCACGGTGAGCCATAGCGGGAAGACGATGGGCAGCAGTAAGACATACGTGACCTGCTTACGTGGCGTGTCCGGCCACTCCAGCGACAGCGGCTCCTCATTCTCATCCTCCTCCTCCCCTCCTTCTCCCTCCACGTCTTCCTCCTCATCATCATCATCGCTGTCATCGCTGTCATCGCTGTCATCGCTGTCATCATCGCTGTCTTCCTCGCTGCCGTCCTCATTGCCGTCACCTCCACCATCTGGTGCAGCAGCAGCCGGCTCGTCCTTCTACAGGCCAGCAGGAGAGGTCAAGGGTCGAGGGTCAAATGGAAAAGGAAGAGAACTTAGGACAGGCATACACAGAACCCAAGGAAGAGAACTTAGGACAGGCATACACAGAACCCAAAAGAAGCGCATGACCACCACACAGGAAGATGTGCTGAGATGGACACATGAAGGTCAAAAGGTCATCTGGAGGGGTAATGGAAAGGTCAAGCACAAAGGTCATCCCAGAGAAAGCAACTTCTGGATTGTTGGATTAATTGGTCCAAATTGGTTTCTAAATCACACTTCAAAGAATGTTTGTTGTTTATTGTTTATCATTAAAGACAGCCTTCAGTTGCTGTTTACCGCTTATCATTATCACTGCACAGCAGAGATGTAGGTGGTCTGCTTCAGTGGGAATGTGAACAGGTGAGTTTGACA